>NC_041410.2:51591461-51891461 GCF_900747795.2 Erpetoichthys calabaricus | reverse complement strand
TTTTGTCCAAATTGTGTGACTTGTATTTTTCAGTTGGTAGAGCATTCATGTAGAAATTCCAACTTGACAACTCAGATTTACCGTCTGTCCAAGAGCATGTGAATGCAGCCTTAGATTCTTTTCTCCTCACTCTTTCATGTTTAAATAAAATGTTATTTTGTGGGCAGCCTGGAGGTGTTGTGCTGGCCTCCTGTCTGTCCTCCACAGTCTCTCTATCTCTATGTCTTTGTCTTTGTCTCTGTCTTTCTTGACTGAATGAATGTCTCTGAATATTACCTTTAAATGCAAGTACCATAACAAGAAATGCTGTGTATAAAAAAATCACTCAAGAGTGTGTGAAGGGTTGTGAGGAGTATGTTTGATTGTTACTTGCAACAGTTGGCTGAATGACCATTTGGTAAAAGGGGAATGCCTGGGAGGTGTCAGAGGCTAAAGCCTGGCTGCCAGTAATCAGGAATGATAAATGGCTAAAATCTTAAAGGACAGGGAGTGCTGATGAGCCAAAATTAAGTTTACATTAAGAAAAGGCAAAACAGAACATGTGAGAATATATTACTGGCACATTTTATTCATTGTGCAATATAAAACATTTCAGCTTTCGGAACAAATAGCAAGCTATTTGTTTTTTTTTCCATATCTTTGTTAATATACAGGAACAAATTTAATGACTTGTTTCCTTAGTAACTCACTCAGAGCTTATCAAGTGTTGTTCAATTACATATTTTCATTTTAAGAAAACTAAAAAATTTGAAGAGAGAAGCTGTATCTGAATTTTCCAATATTTCCAAAATTCTGCAGCTACTGGGCAGGTTTGAGCATTGAGTATGATATGTTTACCAAAAAAAGTTTTACAGTCCAAGTATGTTTGTTTTTAAAGTTTAAGTGAAGAGTTCACACAAAAATGAAGACAAAAATTGATAATACACAAAAGAAGCTTCTTGCTTATGATGTTATATTAATTACATTTCTTTAAGTTATTGTATTCATTACTGTTTACATTGGATGGATTTAAATTACTGTACATTATGGCAGATGGCCAAAGTTCTTGCCCGGTCCATGGAAGCACCAGGGGAGAGAGTATTTCCAGGACAGTTTCTCCCCGGGGTTGACAAAGGGCAGCCCCCTTGGTTTTCAGCAGGCTACAGGTCATGAACATGAGAGCTCAACCCTGTTGGGGCCTATGGCCACAGCCAAAGTGCGCATGAACATTTCCTGGGCCTTATTTGGCCACACTTCCGCCACACCTGGAAGTGTGGCCGGAAGAAGCTTGTTGGGCACCTGGAGTCCTTTCAGATGCCCTATAAAGGGAGCCAGTCACCACCACTCAATGGCCAGAGTCGGGAGGAAGAGGACAAAGCCTGAAAAAGAGTGGCAGCGGATGGACTGGCGGCAAGAAGGGACTGTGTTGGGCTGTGAACCTTGTGTGGTGATTTGTGCTATGTGCTATAGTGAGCAGAGTGAAATACTCCCCAATTGTAAATAAATGTGTGCTGGGTGTTAAACCTATGTCCTGCATCTGCCTGTGTCAGTGTTAGGGTGGCTGTATGCTCCCAGGCTTCACAATATATACTGTGTTGTGTAAAAGTCTTAGGCCCTTGTACAAAAATCTCTTAGTGGGAATGCTTTCAGAAATAATACCATTAATAGTTTTTATGAATCAATAAACTTCATAGAAAATGCAGTAGACAGGACAACAGTCATCAATGAAATCAGCATGTGGTGTGGTCACCCTTCTCTTGCCTAGTAGGGGCTGGGTGGTCTCATGGCCTTGGAACCCTTCCAGACTTTGTTTTTTTCTCCAGCCCTCTGGAGTTTTTTTTCCTGTCCTCCCTGGCCATTGGACAATACTTTATTCTTTGTTAATTAGTATTGCCTAATTTTTATATATTTTTTTTCTTTTTTCTTTCTTCCTCTGTAAAGCACTTTGAGCTACATCATTTGTATGAAAATGTGATATACAAATAAATGGTGTTATGCAGTTTCTGAATGTCCTCGATTACTTCTTGTTCACTTGCCACTGTTCCACTGCACATGTTAGTTGTCTTACTTGTAATCTCTTACTGGCTCAATGATGCTAATATCAAGGCTCTCTGGGGGCCAAACCATCAGTTGCAGGATTCCCTGATAACATCAACAGTGATTTCTATAGCACATTTTCATTCAAAGTATGTAGCTCAAAGTGCTCTACAAGATGTCAAAGAGAAAGTTACAAGAAAAGAAAAAACAAATAATATTAGATAAAAATAATAATGAATAAAGAACAAAGAAAAAATCCATATGATTTTATAAAACAGATATAAACTACTCATAAACTTAAAGGAACACGTTGCAAACAAATCAGATCTCAATGGGAAAAAAATCCTGCTGGTTATGTCTACTGATATAGGCTGAGTAATGTGTTAGGAACAAAAGGATGTACATTGTTTGATGGAAATGAAACATAATGTCCCAGAGGTGTCCTATTGGATTTAGGTCAGGCGAGCGTGGGGGCCAGTCAATGGTATCAATTCCTTCATCCCCCAGGAACTGCCTGCATACTCTCGCCACATGAAGCCACGCATTGTCGTGAACCAGGAGGAACCCAACAACCACTGCACCAGCACAGAGTCTGATAATGGGTCCAAGGATTTCATCCCGATACCTAATGGCAGTCAAGGTAACGTTGTCTAGCCTGTAGAAGTCTGTGCGTCCATCCATGGATATGCTTCCCCAGACCATCACTGACCCACCACCAAACCGGTCATGCTGAACGATGTTACAGGCAGCATAACATTCTCCATATATGTGCACAGGGAAAACCTGCACTCATCTGTGAAAAGCAAAAGGCGCCAGTGGCGGACCTGCCAATTCTGGTTCTATTCTATAGCAAATGCCAATCGAGCTCAACAGTGCCGGGCAGTGAGCACAGGGCCCACTAGAGGATGTTACGCCCTCAGGCCACCCTCATAAGTCTGCTTCTGATTGTATGGTCAGAGACATTCATACCAGTGGCCTGCTGGAGGTCATTTTGTAGGGCTCTGGCAGTGCTCATCCTGTTCCTCCTTGCCCAAAGGAGAAAATGCCGGTCCTGCTGATGGGTTAAGGACCTTCTACGGCCCTGTCCAGCTCTCCTAGTGTAACTGCCTGTCTCCTAGAATCTCCTCCATGCCCTTGAAACTGGGTTGGGAAACACAGCAAACCTTCTGGCAATGGCACATATTGATGTGCCATCCTGGAGAAGTTGGACTACCTGTGCAACCAACTGTAGGGTCCAGATATCGTCTCATGCTACCAGTAGTGACACTGACTGTAGGCAAATGCAAAACTAGTGAAGAAACAGTCAGAAAAGATGAAGAGGAAAAAATGTCAGTGGCCTCCACCTGTTAAACCGTTCCTGTTTTGGGGGTTGTCTCATTGTTGCCCCTCTAGTGCACCTGTTGTTAATTTCATTAACACCAAAGGAGCTGAAACTGATTAACAACCCCCTCTGCTACTTAACTGACCAGATCAATAGCCCAGAAGTTTAATTGACTTGATGCTATACTCTGATTAAAAAGTGTTCCTTTAATTTTTTTGAGCAGTATATAATTAGTGGAAGAGTAGCGTTCTTACATACTCTACAATATCGTATTGTAAGTCTCACAAAATGACACCTTTTATTGGCTAACTAATAAGATTACAATATGCAAGCTTTTGAGGCAACTCGGATCCTTTCAGGCAAGAAGCCTGAGTTGCCTTGAAAGCTTGCATATTGTAATCTTTTTAGTTAGCCAATAAAAGTTGTCATTTTGCTTGACTTCTCATTACATCCATAATGGCTAACACAGTACAACGCCGTAGTATTGTAAGTCTCTAAAGACAAGTCTGGTGATAAGGTCTGATAATAGTTTTTTGAGATTTTTGCCATATGTTTGGGGTCATTGTCATGGTGCAGCATATAGCTGGGACAGATGAGACTCCTCAATTAAGGTGTTGGTTGATGAGTAAGAAGCTGCCTGTACTAAACCTGTAGGGAACTTCCACCATGTTTCACTGTCGCCTGGAGACATTCATCCATGTATTGTTCTCCAGCACTTTGGCAGACAAACTGCCTTCTGTTTGAGGCTAATATTTCAGGTTCCAGAGCACCTACTGCACCTTTCCCATCAAACCCAGTCCTTGTGTTTACATGGATAGGTTGAGTTGTTTGGCTTTATTTCCACCGTGAAGAAATGTCATTTTGGCTGTGACTCTTCCATGAAGACCATTTCTGATGTAAAACATCTCCAGATTATAGATGGGTAAAGCAGGGTCCCAGTGTTTTCTGCCAGTTCTGACCTGATAGCAGTGCTGGACATCTTTTTATTTTAAATGGTAGTAGTTGGCATCTGACTACTGTGTTTCCAGTCCTCAGCCTTGCCCGTTTGCTTCTGCTGAAGAGCTTGGAGAGCACATCTGGAAACACCTGTCTGATGCAAAAATTTGATTGGAAGATACCTTGAAGATGCAAGATGACCACCATGTATGTTATCGCTATGTTCACATTTGCCATGGTGTAAAATGTGCAGGTTAAACCTTCACATCTACTGCAACCTCACTTTTTAGTGTGGATGACCCTTGCCCAGTTTTTTTTCCTCTACACAGCTATTTGTTTTAATCACTTTGGTTCACCCTACATGTGATGTCATAGATCATTAGCACATTAGATCTGCTAACTGCCTACAAAAGATCTCATGTTTTTGACCTGAAGTTAAAGTTCTCTATTATTATGATGGTTCCATTAAAATATCTTATTTTATTGCTTCAGTTTCTGAGAAGGAATGTTTGAAACTTCAAAATATGCTCTTTTCTATTAACACATTAGTCCAGAAGACAAACAATAACAGTCTAAGAAAAATATTGTTGTGAACTATCTAAAGTATTTAAGACTTTCACACAGTACTGAATTATGTACACATGATTATTCTATTTATTAAACATATAACACCATAAACTTAATTTATGTCAGTAGCATCTCATCCTGAAACATTTCCCCACCTCTGTGTTTAATTAGGTTCCATTAGTGACCCAGTGCTCTAATTAAAGAATTCACATTAATTTAACAATTCCCTCAGTCTCTGTTTGCTCAGACTCAGAAGATTTATCTTGTCAAATCTTTCCTTAAAGCTCATGCTCTGCAGCACAGAAAAATCTACAAGTGCGTTTAGACCCACCCAGTCATGAAGGATTAATGTGTACCTGCATTTGTTGCGAGATACTGCTGTTATAGATGATCAGATCCTGATTGTTCTGATAATCAAGTCCAATTGATTTTACTGTCTTATGCCTGCTCCCTCATTAATACAGTTTATGTACATTTTTCCAGCTGCTAGCTTAGATGTAACATAGATACTAGTATAGTCATTTGAGACATGTGATAGTGAAGCAAAGCTCAATGAGCAAATGATCAGCAAGAAATTCTGGTTCAAATAAGAAAGCCCTAATGTCTCTCCTGAATTCAAAGCACTAGAGTAATTCTTACCTCAGTATGAATTGGAGACACAAATATGACAAAAAAAAGGTCTGAGGCCTGCAAAATGACCATAAAGCAGACAGGGATCTTCTCTGGCCAACCTAGAAGAGGCTTACTTTAAATCAGCTAGGCCCTGAAAACTACCTACTTGCTTCCAGCCTAGTAGGCCCCAAAATGGGGCTGCTGGTTTTGAAAGTTCAGAAAGTCTATAAAAGATTCTGATAACACATACTGTACATGTCTTACTAGAGAGAGAAACCATAAAAACTCTGACTAGTAGAAACAAGTCCCACAAAAGGATCTTTATGAAATATATTAATAATTGCAGAAACATAGAAAAATATAAAAAAAATGCTCAAAAGAGCAAAAAAGGGCAAAAAGGATTTCCCTGCAAAGGCAATTCAAGGTAAACAAGTCCCAATTCGAAATCCACAAGCAAAATCCATCAACAGAAGCGAAAATAAAGAACTAGAAAATATCAAAAGAAAACAATACTTACAAATTCTATAAACAACATCTCACAATGATCCACTAGGTTAGAATAGGCCAGAATACAGTGTAGCAATAGTTGCAGTTTTCCGTAAAAGATATGCACATTCATCCCCAAGCAAGTCTGAGCAAACCATATTTATGAAAGTGAACTATAAAAATGAAACACCAAAGCATTACAGTCTATGGTTCCATATGGCTCCATTTAAAGGCAAGCTATTTTCATAACCTTAGTAGTGTAATGAGGAAAGTGTTCAAAGACAAGGAATATAATGGACCTGGCCGTGTGTAATTCACAGGTGGTAGTATGGCATTTCATTGCATCGAGGTCTTTTTACTGATTGAATAACACTCTTTGTTTCAACAATATTGCAGATACAACCTGAATTTTCTTTCTCCTTTGCTTTTCATGTTGAAAACTGCCCAATTGTTACCTTTTTAGTTGAGCTGTCACTTACTAATTTTATTTCCCTCCTTGGTTGTTGTCAGGTTGCACAGAAAAATAAATTCTCATGCCAGTCTAAGTTCCATTTAATAACATCTTTAAGTACCACTCACCAAAGGGTAAAAAAAACAATCTGAGCTCAGCGCCTCTTCTCTTCAGATAAATGAAGTATTTTGGAACAGTAACATGAAGCTTCCTGTCTGGGTTACCTAAAGCTGACGTCAACTAGCTGCTCACACATACCCCTTCCTTGTAGAATGAAGGTATCAAGTATAATAACTGACATGTGTTATGCATTCATTTTGGTATAGTTTACCATTTTGATTTGATTTTTAAGGTTTTTCTATGTATTTTGAATTATGTTTAAGAAAGTTTACTTTGATTGTTCTATGGTGGGCTGGCGCCCTGCCTGGGGTTTGTTCCTGCCTTGCGCCCTGTGTTGGCTGGGATTGGCTCCAGCAGACCCCTGTGTTAGGATAATGACTGACTGACTGACTTTGATTGTTTCTCACCTTTATTTATTTATACAGCACAATTTTTTTTCATGTGATCACAATTGTCATGCCAGTTACATTATGGGATGTGACATTATAAATATGACAGCAGTTCCTTTATTTTTTATCCCTCCACAGATACAATTTGCTTTGTTCAAAACTCTGTTAGTGATAGTTAGTGTTACTTCAAGCAGACCCCAGCATCAGGTGTTGCTTTTTGTTCCTGAACCTATTTTTGTCCTTGACTTCAGAGTTTGGTTTTGGTTACCTGATGCTTTGCTCTGCCGGTTCTGAACTTTTGCCTATTCCTCATTATTTCACCTCCTGGTTCTAGTTGCACTCAAACTAATCTTTGTAGACTATCTGCCTCGTAACGGAATGATTCTATTCCTTAACTTTTATAAATGGCGCCAATTATTTGGGTGTGGATTGAATTAAGATTATGCTAAATTTGATTTGATTGAATGGATTAAATTTAATTAAAATGAATAAAAATAATAAATAAATAAACAGAGCCAATTAGATGACAGCACCCTTGGTGTCTGGCTATGTCGCATAAGGCAAATAATAAAAAAAAAACGTATAGGAATAGCATAAAACTTTAAAAATCATTAATTAAAATAATTATTTAATAATTAATAATAACAACATTCAGCAAGATTTCTGTTACTGCTGTCCCATCAAGTTTATGTACTGTACAGCAACATTTAACTGCAAGGCTAGCAATTTTTAGTACATTGCTGATTCTCTGTCCAGTTTTACCCTGCTGACCACCATTTTCTTAATTTTTTAATTGCTATCAGAATCTAATGCATTGGGGAGTGTAATTTGTAATTCCTTTGCTGTTGGACAGTGGCTGCAGGTTTTAATTCTAACTAATTACATAATTTAATGTCAGTCTTCTAATTAATTGATCCTTAGTTGGTCAAATGATTCACTCTGCTCTGTGTTTGTTGCCTCAGAATTAATAATAATGCAACTTTTATTTCTGTGAAATTAAAATATACGCTCACTGCTGCCATGACATTGTGACGGCACAGGTAGGCTCCACGCTACTAGGTCCTTCCAGGGAACCTAGAGCAGGACACAGCACACAAAGCAAGGGGTAGGTGTGTAAATGTGCCAAGTGCTTTTATTTAAACTATCAAAAACCAAAACAGTGTTCAAAAGTGCAGTGCATTCAATAAATAAATAATTAATAAAATCAAGGTCAAATAAATAATCCTTTAAAAGTGAGGTTAAAACACAGTAAAGGAAGCTGTCCATAAAAACATGAGTCCTGATGCAACACTTTAAAAGCTGACATTTCCTTGGCTTAATCCTAAGAGGGTCCTTGCAGCCAAGGAGGCTGCTAACTGGCAGTTCAGCCAACATTCTGCGCTACTGCGCTACTGCTACTGCACAGTAGTCACTTCATCTTCATCCATTTTTTAAGTAAAAACCATCAGCACCTCCCACCCAGTGCAAATGTATTGCAGATCCCTTCTATTCTAAAAGGCGCTGCAATATTCCATAAATCTGGGCCTCTTGATCCTACACCAACATATCAGCAATTTGTCAAATCTACTCATCTCTTCAGTGGTCATTGGACGGGTGCACGGCACAGGAACACCTTAACAGAAGACCACTTTATCTTTATATATACAGATATTAAATCACCTGTAGCTTGCAAACCGTTTGACCTATTGGCCTGAAATTTGGTACACATATACTACATGACGTCTACTATCCGCTTTCGGGGTGATGATTGACCACCAAGGCTATTCCTCTTTATATTTTTATTTTATTTTATTGTAGAATCAACTCTCAGCAGCAGCCACCAGGGCAGCCATGCGGCGCATGTGTACGGGCGCCGTTCTCATTCCCTGCCACCTTCGCCATCACTTCTCCTACCTCTTTATATCTTAAATCATTCATTAGGCACATTGAAGACTTAAGTGCCAGCTTAAGTGAAAAATTAACGAAAACATACTAAGTAATTGCAACACAAGCACTGACCTTTTTTTCAGTTTTAAAGCGAAAAGATGCTGACTGAAGAAGAGAAGAAGCGGGCTGCTAGGGTGGAGAAAAGAAGAGCTGCTCAGGAAGCAGCAACTGCATCAACCTCAGAGCAAACGAATGTTAAATGCACAGAGAAAGAGGATGAAATCTATGAATGCTCAAGTCAAGTGTATTCACTGCACGATAACGTGCAGTGTGCCGTTACAGGTCAATAATAAAATAGGAGGCAATACAAATGAATATCTGGGACTTCATTGTTCATCCTACACACTACACTGCATTTGTCATGAATTCAGGCTGAATTTTATTTCTTTTGAAAGAATTACATTTTTTCATATATTATAAAGCTTTCTCCTTAGGTTAGTTTTACTATGAAGCACATTTTGGAATAATAAAAACTTTGGTAGGATGCTGGCATTTAGAATAAAAAAATAATTGTTTGTTTTAATTTTCACCATGATTCAATGTTGTTTTGTCTGGCATTGTTGGAGGGGACTTGATGCCCCTGATGTTCAAGAGCCTTACCTGCAACCTTGTCTATAGCCCCTGATCTTCTCTAGGTTAACCCTTTCTCTCATTTTGATAATAGCCACCAACAAAGCAAGAAAACATCAAAGGGGATTCTCCCAGCCAGGTCAACTGCATGAAAAACTACCAAGGGGGCCTGTGAACAATACAAAAACTGCAATGGGAACCCCCCTCCCAAGTCGTCAGGGAGTTCGGGCTAAGCCCCCAGTAAGTGCTTAGGCAGGCGACGGCATTTTGCTATGTGCAACGTTTGGTCATAGGGGGCCGTGACACTCCACGTAGCATTAAAGTTCAGGTGCTACTCAGTAAGTGTATGTTGTAGAGTGCAAAAAGCAAGAGATGTGCTGATTTGGCTTGGTTAACAGGGTGTCACACGCATGCACTTGGGGAACAGCTTCAGGGATCAAGTGATTGTAATATTCCACTGAGACATGTGCTAGTGCTGCCAAATGACAATCTCTCTTCTTCTCCCTCTACAAAAAGGAAGACCATTCCATTCATGATGTCACTTCTAGGGACCAACCACCTGGACCTGCCTCTTCCTCTGAGAATCAATTTTAACTGGAAGAAACACCATCTTGGGCAAACTGCCTGACTGCAAAGTTGGAACGACTTGTTACCTTTTTTCTACATGCTTTATTTAATTTTTTTTATATTCTTTAATTATATGGGGTTAGCCTCAAGGTGTCCCAAAACACTTTCATTTTCCTGTCTTGTTCTTACATGGGGGTATCAGCTAGGTTAAGTATGCATGTGCGGTTGGGAGATCATGAACAGCTCTGGGTGGCAATCCATGTAGCGTCTACACTTGCAGCATTCATTTGACTGAGAATTGGCGGGCAGTGGAGGAATGAGGTTCTGAGAGAAGACAGAGAAAGGAGATTGAGAGGAAGATTCGTCTGGAGAAATCTCCTGCCAGCATGGTGTGGCTTTCGAAAAAGGAGAATTCAACCTGCTGAGTGAGCAGTGGAGACGAAGTACCCAGTGATAGCCCTGTGGGTACCGACTGAGGTGGCAGGGGTCAAGCTACTTGTAGTAGCAGAGGAGACAAGTGAGGTTTGCTGGAGTGACAAACTGTGGTCAGCAGGTCCAGTGTAGTAGCAGTGCAAAGATGGAGTAAGCAGAACAAATATCATGTCACTAGCAGTGATGCCAGGAAAGACGACGTGGCTACTGCTTAAGGAATGACTGTTGGATGACTGCTTTGGATGACTGGAGTTGGGTAGGATTCATAAAAAACTGCTTATTGTACTTAACAATGTTAAATATTTATTGCACTTCCCATTGGAGCGCTTATTAATTTTTTATTAATTTCTTGTTGCACTTTGACACCTTTGCTATTTAATAAACATGCAGTGTTTGCAGCTGCAAACTTGTTATTGTCTCCTCACTTGCCTAGTCCTACCTCCTTTACGAACTACAAGACGTCCCAATGCGGGTATGGGCCCATGGCAACAAGTACAGAGCATCATAGATGTGTGTCCCTGGAAGTCGACTACTTTTTTCTCCTAATTGAAGTATCCTAAAAGACTTAAATAGTGCTCACTTCATGTTTATTTTGGCATTGACCCTATGTGTTTCCTATCTTGAATTAACAATTTCCCAGTGTACCTGTCTCATAGATTTTGTCTCTCATTACGCTGTTGTAGCTAATCCAGTGACTTACAATTTCACGTCTTCTTTTTCTCTCTCTCTGTTCATTCATCCAAGCAATGAATAAACATTATCTACTTCAAGCTATAAACATCAATTTCTTTTCCTTTCTTTCATAGTAATCTTACTTTTCCCTGCTTTCCACTTTTCTCAATGTGTTGGTCCATTCACTGCCATACTCCCCAAACTTCTCCTTTATTTCTTGTCACTCTATCTACTCTCTCATCCACATTCAGCTCCTGCTCTCTGTAGCTTCTATCTACACCTCTGTTCAGTTCCTGTTGCACTAATTTTGCCGGTGTCAGTCTGTCCTAATGGTCTAGGTCAATTCCTTTAAGTCTGCATTTAAAAAATCTTGCTGTGCATTCAATTGTTCCGCTTAATACTTTTATCACAAACCAAATATTTATTTATTTATAACAATAATAAACTTGTATCTGAATATTTCATGTTTGAATTCTGATCTACCAAATCATGCTTGATGACAGAGTGAAGATATTAATTCCTAAATACGATGTTTCATTGTGTAGATTGGCCATCTTTGATCTGATTACCAAAATTCACTTAAAGCACTTTGCAATATTTGTTTGTTCAACAGCACTTGATCAACAATAACTTTAACAACTTTAAAAACAATAACTTTGATCAACAACATTTGTGGATCTTCTGACTTAATGCAGTCAGCAGCACTCCCACACTTGGACATTCTTCAACTGAGTGAATACTTCTAAGGTTGAATTGATGGGCTCCCAATATATCTGGAGATCAATTTCCATAGGTAGAAGTATTGGCTTGGTAATGTAGAAGTGACTGTGAGTGTGTGATATAGCGGGTCCACGGCTCAGAATAACAGGCTGATTTTAAATAAATAATCGCCGCACTTGTGGCTTAAAGTGGGGGTGTGGCAGTGTGGCTGGAGTGGTTTCCGGGTGCGATACGGGCTTGGGTGTTTCCACACTGAAGTGCACAGGTGTGGGATCGGCCATGTCTGTGATTGATGCTGGGAGCTGCTAATTGCCGCACCTGTGTCACGTCCCCAATATAAACAGGAGAAGCGAGAATATGGAGGGTGGAGAAAAAAAGGAAAGAGAAAGAAAGAATGGAGGTTAAAGGAGAAGAAGGCAGGAGGCAATGGAGCCGGTGCGTGCGTGTGTGAGTGAGTGATCAAGAGCAGGCTCGCTGTAATAATGATAGGCAGTTATGAGAAGCGAGCCCTAGCGGGGTGTTTGGCTGGCATGGTGCAGATGGATTGGGTCACTCCTACTGAGCTTTGCAGAGGAGCAGGAGTGACCACGATCGAGGACGGCTTGCCGCATAAGGCCACGAAACGCAGCGAGAGTCAGAGGCTTGGGAGGTAGAAGCTCCAGCGTGAGCGCCCTGGTCGCTGGGGAACCCAAGTCTCAGTCTGAAGGAGCTAAACAAAGCCAGGGATCGGAAAGCTACCAGACCAGCAGAAGGAGAAGGTCAGCTGCAGGTAGGGCAACTTTCCTGGTGCAGGGCTCAGATGGGAAGAGCACAGGAGCCACCAGCTGAAGAAGGCACTTGGGTTTTTTTTTTAAAGAAGGGACTGCTTCCAGCCAATATTTTAACCGCGGTTTTAAAGGATTTATTTATTGGATTTTAACCTCCACTTTGGATCACCCTGGTTTTATGGATTATTTATTGACATTTTGATGCACTGTACTGTTATTTGAAAACTTTGGATTTGTTTTGTTGGTTTTTAATAAAAGCACTTCTGCACTTTACACGTTCCCCTTGCTTCGTTTGGTGTCCTCATTGACCAGCTCACCCGGTTACATTAATGATGGTGTAGGATTCAAGAGGCTCCCAAAAGTGAGATAGGAGCATGGAGCAGACAAACATCGTCACAGAGTGCCACTTATGAAGAAGATAAACAAAGCGAACAGGGCCAGCAACAGGTCATAATGATTGCTGAGATTTTATTTTTGAGCAATACACTGATAAACATAGTGACAATATGAATTCCCTAATGATCTGTGCTAATCAGAAGACACTAGCCTAAAGTAATATGACTTATGCGTGGATTTAAAAGTCGACACTGGTAGGACATACACAGATCAATTTACATTTTCAGCATCCAGAAGCTAAAACCTCAACCATTCAATGTAGTTTTACTTATGCTTGGAAGCAGCACCTTGATACCGTAGTTTATGCTACATTAAGTAAATGTTTCTGAGTATGACAAAGGTGCTATATGATTAAAATGCCATACTACTGTATGCAGCATACATTCATAGTGTAAGTTATGTTAAGGAATTAAGGCCTAGCCACTTACAATCTATGTGTTAGATCTAGGAGATCAGTCCTACACTTACCTAGAAGTAAGTCTAAAGATTTAAGGACAGAAGTAGTGTGACTGGGAGAAAATGTGACAAATTTGGATGATAAATTGGACTGGACTGCCCATACTGATTCTCTGTGCAAGAGAGGACAGAGCCGGCTATACTTCCTTGGAAGACTGGTGTCCTTCAACATCTGCAATAAGATGCTGCAGATGTTCTATCAGATGGTTGTGGTGAGCGCTCTCTTCTACGCGGTGGTGTGATGGGGAGGCAGCATTAAGAAGAAGGACGCCTCACGCCTGGACAAACTGGTGAGGAAAGAAGGCTCAATTGTAGGTCTTCAGCTGGACAGTTTGACATCCATGGCAGAGCAACGGGCGCTGAGCAAGCTCCTATCAATTATGAAGAATCCACTGCATCCACTAAACAGTGTCATCTCCAGACAGAGGAGCAGTTTCAGCGACGGGGGGTGGGGGGTCGGTTCTGTTATACCTGCATTTTTATTACTTTTTAATTTAATATTGTTTTTTGTATCAGTATGCTGCTGCTGGAGTATGTGAAGTTCCCCTTGAGATTAATAAAGTATCTATCTATCTATCTATCTATCTATCTATCTATCTATCTATCTATCTATCTATCTATCTATCTATCTATCTATCTATCTATCTACAGTGGTGTGAAAAACTATTTGCCCCCTTCCTGATTTCTTATTCTTTTGCATGTTTGTCACACAAAATGTTTCTGATCATCAAACACATTTAACCATTAGTCAAATATAACACAAGTAAACACAAAATGCAGTTTGTAAATGGTGGTTTTTATTATTTAGGGAGAAAAAAAAATCCAAACCTACATGGCCCTGTGTGAAAAAGTAATTGCCCCCCATGAACCTAATAACTGGTTGGGCCACCCTTAGCAGCAATAACTGCAATCAAGCATTTGCGATAACTTGCAATGAGTCTTTTACAGCGCTCTGGAGGAATTTTGGCCCACTCATCTTTGCAAAATTGTTGTAATTCAGCTTTATTTGAGGGTTTTCTAGCATGAACCGCCTTTTTAATGTCATGCCATAGCATCTCAATTGAATTCAGGTCAGGACTTTGACTAGGCCACTCCAAAGTCTTCATTTTGTTTTTCTTCAGCCATTCAGAGGTGGATTTGCTGGTGTGTTTTGGGTCATTGTCCTGTTGCAGCACCCAAGATCGCTTCAGCTTGAGTTGACAAACAGATGGCCGGACATTCTCCTTCAGGATTTTTTGGTAGACAGTAGAATTCATGGTTCCATCTATCACAGCAAGCCTTCCAGGTCCTGAAGCAGCAAAACAACCCCAGACCATCACACTACCACCACCACATTTTACTGTTGGTATGATGTTCTTTTTCTGAAATGCTGTGTTCCTTTTATGCCAGATGTAACGGGACATTTGCCTTCCAAAAAGTTCAACTTTTGACTCATCAGTCCACAAGGTATTTTCCCAAAAGTCTTGGCAATCATTGAGATGTTTCTTAGCAAAATTGAGACGAGCCCTAATGTTCTTTTTGCTTAACAGTGGTTTGCGTCTTGGAAATCTGCCATGCAGGCCGTTTTTGCCCAGTCTCTTTCTTATGGTGGAGTCGTGAACACTGACCTTAATTGAGGCAAGTGAGGCCTGCAGTTCTTTAGACGTTGTCCTGGGGTCTTTTGTGACCTCTCGGATGAGTCGTCTCTGCGCTCTTGGGGTAATTTTGGTCGGCCGGCCACTCCTGGGAAGGTTCAACACTGTTCCATGTTTTTGCCATTTGTGGATAATGGCTCTCACTTTGGTTCGCTGGAGTTCCAAAGCTTTAGAAATGGCTTTATAACCTTTACCAGACTGATAGATCTCAATTACTTCTGTTCTCATTTGTTCCTGAATTTCTTCGGATCTTGGCATGATGTCTAGCTTTTGAGGTGCTTTTGGTCTACTTCTCTGTGTCAGGCAGCTCCTATTTAAGTGATTTCTTGATTGAAACAGGTGTGGCAGTAATCAGGCCTGGGGGTGGCTACGGAAATTGAACTCAGGTGTGATACACCACAGTTAGGTTATTTTTTAACAAGGGGGCAATTACTTTTTCACACAGGGCCATGTAGGTTTGGATTTTTTTTCTCCCTAAATAATAAACACCATCATTTAAAAACTGCATTTTGTGTTTACTTGTATTATATTTGACTAATGGTTAAATGTGTTTAATGATCAGAAACATTTTGTGTGACAAACATGCAAAAGAATAAGAAATCAGGAAGGGGGCAAATAGTTTTTCACACCACTGTATCTATCTATCTATCTATCTATCTATCTATCTATCTATCTATCTATCTATCTATCTAAATTAAAGATAAATCTTTGTCATTGAAAGCACCAACATTTTTCTGGATTCAGATATTCTTAAGTTCAAACCTCCTATCAGGATTGCCTTGCAATTTTCAGGATTATCATCTCTTTATTTATTTCTCCACTTAAAGTTCAGTATCACATTATGCAATAGGTCTAATGTAAGTGAAAGATACACAAGATGTAGGAAGAAAAATTATGTTCCATAATGAAAAAAGCATGTGGTGATCATGCAAAGTACACAACAGAAAAAATATAAAGTATATGTTGGCTGAGGACCAAAAACTGAAAGCAGCAAATGAGAAATACAGTACATCAAGGTGACTTCTCTTCAAATTTGAAGAGATGTCCAGCACCACTATCACCTCAGAACTGGTAGAAATCACTGGGAGCTTTGTACATCCATCTACAGATTGGAAAAGTCTTATCAGAAGTAATCTTCATGGAAATCTTATGCATGGAAATGTGAGGACTGGGGTGCAAAAAAATGACAGCCAGTGCTCTGGACTGAGGAGTCAAAACTTGAAATGTTTGGCTGTAATAAAAGAAAGTCTGTCTGGTGAAGCGCTGATGAAGAGTTCATGGATGAATGTCTGCAGGCAGCAATGAAGTATGTTGGAGGTCCCCTACATGTTTGGAGCTATTTTTCTACAAATGGAGTTGGTAATTTGATTTTACTGAAATGTACAGGGAGATTCTTACCCTTCAAGGAGGCATCTGATTGGTCCCATCTTCATTCTGTAGTATGACAATGACCCCAAATGCATGTCCAAAAGCACTAAAAAAACTATAGTGAAAAAAGGAACTGGGAATCCTGCAACAAATGGCATGGCTCCCAATGAGCAATGATCTCAACATCATCGGGCCAGCCTGGGATTACCTGGAGAAACAGAGGCACGTAACACAGCCAGGATCTACAGTGGAGCTGTGGTAAGTTCTGCAAGTGGCTTGAGACAACCAACCAAGTCAGGACCTTCAGAAACTGCATGGCAGTGAACCAAGAAAAGGCAAAGGGTGGCTACACCAAATGTTGATTTCGCTGTTTTTTTTTTCTGTTTCCTGCACTTTCTAGAAAGTTGATTGGTTAATAAAAATTCTTCTTGGTATTATTTTTGAAAGCATTCCCATTTTATAGCAGTTTTCACAAGTGCTTAAGACTTGCAGAGTATTGTATCAATTTATGTATTGTATATCTACAAAATATCTATTTAGTATTCACACTGTCATTGAAGTTTGAATTCACCCAGACGTTTTTGATAGAAATTGATATCCCAAGATTTGAATAAATTGATTTAAAAATATAACAAAGGCATTATTAATGTTTATAACAGATAGATAGATAGATAGATAGATAGATAGATAGATAGATAGATAGATAGATAGATAGATAGATAGATAGATAGATAGAATTTTATATGTCTTCTGGGGAAAATTTGGCTTTCTACAGAAGGTCTTTAAATAAATAAATATATACAGTAAATAGACAGAAAAATACATATACACTCACACACTATGGTCTGAGCACACACCCGAATGACTAAAAAGAAAGAAAACTGAAAAGAAAGAAAACTTCTGTCTTGGCTGTCATAGTCCCAGCGAGGCATCATGTGAGCAAAGGCTGTCCACACAAGGTCCTGGGCACCATCTAGTGGTCAAGACGCGTTACTACAGCCCACGGTTGCGATTTTTATCTTTTCTATCTTTGTTTAGAAAAAAATTGTCCGGGCCGGACCGGAGCACAAAGAAATATTTATGTTGTGCACTTCAGCAGTGCCTGAGCTGTCTGCACTACGCACAGCACAGTGTTTTTACTGTTGCATACTCTAGTGCAGGCATCGTGCCAGGCATCTCGTGCGACAAGTGGCCTCCTCGCTACCAGTGCATCGTGCACGCGACAGTGAGGGAGTTAGCCGCTGCCAGGACCAGGAGTCAGGACTCACCCCCTGGTCTTCTCACGTGATGCGCAGCCTGCCAGACGGACACACAGCTGGATCCCAGTGACCTCTTGCTCCTCTTCAAATGGGGCGCCGCGGGTGCAGTCCAGACTCCAGTGAGTGACTGAGTTCAGGTTACTTCTTCCAGTCATCGCTGCCGCCCGCATGGCTTGTTCCTCAGGTCGGGAGGTACTACGGTGACAGAGTGAGCCTGAGGAGGGGAGGTCTTCGAGGGAGGAGCACTGGCATTGCCCTCAGAATTACAGCCACTACTCCCAAAACTGTAGCTTCTGCGGAGAGAAACTTCTCAAAACTGAAGGCCATAAAAAATGACTTGAGATCTACAATGCCACAAGACCGTCGCAATGGCCTTGCAATCATGGGCGTTAACAGAGACGTCTGTGTCTGAAAGTGATTTACAAGATGTCATAGAAATAGTTACATGAAAAGAAAAACAAATTACAATTAGATAAGAATAATAATGCATAGATTGTATACAAAAATAAATAATACATATTTACATAGGACAGATTTATAATTAAGAGAAATACAGTAGAGTCCTTAAATATAGAATTTTTTTTTAGTCTCTAAATGACAGTCTGATAATAACGTTGGTAGGCCAGGGTGTGTAGAAAAAAAATGTAAAAACCTCAGTTCAGCTGGAGAAAAAAACATAATCTGCAGGGGTTCCAGGCCAAAAGACCACATAGCTCCAGTGGGCATTCTACCCAATCTAAATGTTCTTAAGTCGTTTTTTATTGGCACTTTTTATAGATTCCGTCTTAGAAGACTCAACGTGTTGGGTCTCGTTGCAGGTTGGGTATCCTCTTTCATTCAAACATCGATGGCCGCCGCACAGGACTTTGATCAGGTGTTGGTGGCACAGAACACCACCACAGAAGAGCTGGAAAAAATAAACAGAGAAAAGTAAAGATTAATATAGGTTTCAGTTACATTAAAGAGTATGATAATTCCAGGAATAATAGCTCATTGGTTATTAGAGGGTCCCTTGTAATTGCATTAGCACACCCGAGACCTGTTGTTCTGTTCACTTGGGCTTAAATATGAACCAAATACCAGCATCATCTGCAACAGTGAAAAGACAGTTGTCTGATGCTGGGAGGCATAATTTCAAAGAAAAAGCCACATGTGAAACTGGCAAATACAAAGAAAAGGATAAAATGGGCAAACAAACTGAAACATTGGACAAAAGATGACTGGAACAGAATATTATGAATCATCTTTTCTCTGTTGCAGATGATGGTATTTGGAGTTTATTTAGTGATGAAGTCAACTGAGGACCGGTACTCACACTACACACTTTAATGTCCCTCTCCTCTTATACAGTTGCCCTTTTGCTGTCCTGGTCAGATCCAATTTGCCCTTGTCTCTCAAGACAGTCATAGATGCCTTCATGTGAAATCTTTTTCTTCTTGCCAGTCTTTCACATGGAAAAGATAACCTTCATTCTGCAAAATAATAATAATAATCATAATAATCATAATCATAATAGAGTGCCATGTTTCTTGAGAAAGCAGTTTCATTTTGGCCATTTTTGAACCCAGAAGTGAACTTTAGGAGTGTCAACACCCTGCAGCCCAAGTGAACAGGTTTCAGCAGAATGAAATTGCAAAGATGTCTCTAATAAACATTTGTGACTCCCTGTGTAGTGGGAATTGGGATCACCAGCCTACACTCTAGGTGTCTAGTATGTGGGACCGAGCGTGATCAGGATGATGGTGTAAGACAGGGAGACATGAACATACGGGATCCCTTTTCTAAACCGCGGCAAACTAATATTAAGGCGCTTCACACTTTCTTTTGCTCTTCTAGTGTTATGAGGTCACGGGAGGCATGAGTGGAAGGCAGACAGTGCCATCCCAGCCGGTCAATGGCAGGGCCACCTTTCCACGCTACACAAGACCCGCCACGACGCTCCCCAGAAGGCATTCTTATTGTCAGCAAAGATGTCTCTCTGCATTATCTAAAAGAAAAAAAAAAGGCAAGTTTCCTTTCTTTATACTTTTTTGTCCTTTTTATTCCCAAACAAATGCCTCTCTCTTAACACTGCAGAGGACACTAAACTAATTTTATTTAATTGCTGGTAATGCCAGTGAGGCACATTACCACAACATTTAGCATTTATTTATTTTCTTTCTTTTTTTTTGATATTTGGTACACTTTAGTAATCCCCAAGGGGAAATTATCTTTTTGCATGTCCTTTGGAGGTCAGAGTGCAAGGTCAGCCATTGTACAGCACACCTGGAGCAATTTTCAGGTTAAGGGCTTTGCTCAAGGGCCCAACGGAGTAGGGTCCCTACTGGCCGTAACAGGATTTGAACTGGCAACATTCCAGATATCAGTGCAGATGCTTAGCCACAAAGCTACCAAAATGACTAATTTAGAATAAGCTAAGGGAGTTGACCATTAGGATACTAGTGAAGTGACTGCTGAAAATAGGGCTTTGCTGACAGATGTGAAAATTAAGTTACAAATCAGTTATTTCAAGCAGTAATAGCCTTTAGCTACACTAGTAATGCCTTGGCTATATTTTTAAAACAATTCAATGATATCTGGATAACAAAAGATATCAATTTCTATTAAAATATGAAAATTTCTAGGTGACCCCAAACTTTTGTTTATACTAATGGGCGGCACGGTGGCGCAGTGGTAGCACTGCTGCCTCGCAGTTAGGAGACCCAGGTTCGCTTCCCAGGCCCTCCCTGTGTGGAGTTTGCATGTTCTCCCCGTGTCTGCGTGGGTTTCCTCCGGGCGCTCCGGTTTCCTCCCACAGTCCAAAGACATGCTGGTTAGGTGGATTGGCGATTCTAAATTGGCCCTAGTGTGTGCTTGGTGTGTGTTTGTGTGTATCCTGCGGTGGGTTGGCACACTGCCCAGGATTGGTTCCTGCCTTGTGCCCTGTGTTGGCTGGGATTGGCTCCAGCAGACCCCCGTGACCCTGTGTTTGGATTCAGCGGGTTGGAAATTGGATGGATGGATGGATGTTTATACTACTATGGCTCCTAAAGTATTTAAATGAGAGAAGACAGACAGACTTGCCCAGTTAAGAGAGGGTTACACATTTGGCAGGCTGTACTGTATCATGCCAAGGGCTGACCTTGGCCTATAAATGTAATTAATTGTTATTATTATTTCTATAGTCATGAACACATTCAATGACACATTCACTCCAAGGTCTCATTCTAAAACCAGCAGAGGTGACTTTGATCAAAATGTTCCTGACACGAGCTGTTACCATGGGACACAAAAAAGAACACAAATAAAAAAGACTTAATATTTTTTATAATTTGTGGAAATGTATATCTCAAAGGAAAGATATATAATAAAGCAAAAATAAAGGCAAACAAAATATTTCTGTATTTTTCACTTTTAAAAGGGCTGTTTCTGGGCATAGGCAGTCTAGGAAAGCACCTCTTGTGGTCAGGGCGCATTACTGCAGCCCCATGTAGAGCTTCCTATCTTTATTTTGTTTACAAAAATGTGTCTGGACCAGACCGGAAGAAAAAGAAATGTTTCTGTTGTGCGCCTCAGCAGTGCCTACACTGTCTGCTCTCTGCACAGCACAGTCATTTGCCTGAAACGGCCCTGGGCAACGCAACATTTTTTTAAACAATACAGACCTACGAACACTCAAAGCGAATGGCTGACTGACTAGAGCACCATCCAGGCCACAGTCATGTGATCTTAAATCACAAGGTGTTGTTTATCCCACCTGTTACTTTCCTGAAGCTGTTATCCATAATAATCCCTGTTATGGGGCATCCAGTACATTTAGGTTTGATGCAGAGCTTAAATTACTCGATAACCAAAAAATAAGGTGAATAATTAGACCAAGAGATAGAAACTTAGTTCAAATTAAAACAAAAAATATATCACCAGTTCAGAAAGAAGTATGCAATTTTAAATGCTGCTTATTGAACATTCGCTCTCTTGGAAGTTAAGCTGTTTTGGTAAATGATATCATATTACGTACTAAATCTGATCTGTGTCTTTTCACTGAAACCTGGCTTAGTAAATCTGACCTTGTTCCCCTAGCTGAGGCATCACCAGATGGATACTCGTTCCTTCATAAGTCTAGAGATTCTGGTCGAGGAAGAAGCCTTGAAATAATTAATTGTAACAAAATGCAAATCACTTCTAAAAATTTAGGTGACTTCACATCCTTTGAGGCATTCATTTTAAATATTAAAACAGATTCCAACACAATTATAGTGTTAGTCTATAGACCATCCGGGCCATATTCATTGTTCATGACTGAATTTGGCAACCTTTTATCTGATTTGGCTATAAATTATGATCATGTAGTATTAATAGGAGATTTTAATGTACACGTTGATGTGGAAACTGACACTTTTAGCAAATGTTGTACTTATTTGTTAAATTCAATAGGATTTTGCCAAATTGTCAAAGGTCCAACTCATAATCATAACCACACACTAGATTTAAAGATAACCTACAAAGTTGAAATTCAAAATGTAAATATTACTCCATTAAATGAAGTTATTTCCGATCACTTCTTAATTATGTTTGATTTGGTTCTTCCCTTACCAATACACTCACAGATTAAAACAAAGATAGTGCGACATCTAGACTGTAATTCTGCTTCAAAATTTATAGATACTTTGAGTAAGTCAAGTGTAATTGTGGAAAACCATTTAGATCAGTTAACATCAAATGTAAACATGGAAAACAATTTAGACCAGCTAACATCACATTATAACATGACCTTGAGAGATGCTCTGGACGCAGTGGCTCTCTTTAAAACAAAAGTGATCAAAGCACATAGAAACTCTCCCTGGTTTAATGAAAACATTCAAACTCTTAAATTAGAGTGTCGAAAACTGGAGCGGAGATGGAGAACAACAAAGCTGCATATCTTTCAAATTGCATGGACAGAGAGTGTTAAAAAATATAAAAAAGCTCTCTTTAATGCTCGCTCAGAATACTATTCTAAAATAATAGATAGCAATAATAAGAATTCTCGGGTACTGTTTAGAACAGTGGCTAATTTAACAAAAGGGAATTCAGATCTACAGTGCAAAATACCAACAGATATTAGCAGTACTGACTTTATGAACTTTTAACAAAAAAATTAAAAATATAAGATCCCAGATCTCAGCATCACAGTGCAAACCGCATACTAGCTTGGCAAACCCTGTCTCACATTGCATTCAACACTTTAGAAATTTTAATCCTGCAACTGAGCAGGAAGTCTTGACTTTAATTTCTTAAATGAAACCTACAACTTGTTCCCTAGATCCGGTGCCAACAAAACTAGTAAAAAGTGCAATGGATGATCTTGCAGTGCCTATTCTTAACGTTATTAATAGTTCATTATTGCATGGCACAGTACCAGATGCACTAAAATGTCAGTCATCAAACCGTTACTTAAAAAGTCAGACCTAGACCCACATATACTTAATAATTATAAACCCATTTCAAATTTACCGTTTCTCTCCAAAATACTTGAAAAAGTAGTTGCCAATCAGCTTCAGTCACACCTTATGCATCACAATTTATTTGAGAAATTCCTGTCTGGTTTCTGCACTGGTCATAGTACAGAAATGGCACTAACACGTGTTGTAAACGACATTCTGATATTCTCTGATGGAGGAAACTCCATTGTAATTGTGTTGTTAGACTTAAGCGCAGAGTTTGACACCATTGACCATTCTATTTTACTGCACAGGCTGGAAAATGATGTTGGGCTTACAGGCACCGTCCTTGCCTGGTTTAGTTCTTATTTATCAAATCGATTCCAGTACGTATAGAAATGTGATGACAGTACTCCATCATTATACAGACACACTCGATGATGTTGAGATCAGGGCTCTGTGGGGGTCATACCATCACTTCCAGGACTTCTTGTTCTTCTTTACACTGAAGATAGTTCTTAATGACTTTGGCTGTATGTTTGGGGTCATTGTCCTTCTGCAGAATAAATTTGGGGCCAATCATAATCCTCTCTGATGGTATTGCATGATGGATAAGTATCTGCCTGTATTTCTCAGCACTGAGAACTCCATTTGCAGAAATGGAGCCCCAAACGTTCAAGGAACCTCCACCATGCTTCACTGTTGCCTGCAGACACTCATTATTGTACCGCTCTCCAGCCCTTCGACGAACAAACTGCCTTCTGCTACAGCCACATATTTCAAATTTTGACTCATCAGTCCAGAGCACCTGCTGCCATTTTTCTGCACCCCAGTTCCTATGTTTTTTGTGCATACTTGAGTCGCTTGGCCTTGTTTCCACGTCGGAGGTATGGCTTTTTGGCTGCAACTCTTCCATGAAGACCACTTCTGGCCAGACTCCTCCAGACAGTAGATGGGTGTACCTGGGTCCCACTGGTTTCTGCCAGTTCTGAGTTGATGGCACTACTGGACATCTTCCGATTTTGAAGGGTAATAAGCTTGATGTGTCTTTCATCTGCTGCACTAAGTTTCCTTGGCCGACCACTGCATCTACGATCCTCAACGTTGCCTGTTTCTTTGTGCTTCTTCAAAAGAGCTTGAACAGCACATCTTGAAACCCCAGTCTGCTTTGAAATCTTTGTCTGGGAGAGACCTTACTGATGCAGTATAACTACCTTGTGTCTTGTTGCTGTGGTCAATCTTGCCATGACATGAAACTGTCTTCCACAACCTCACCTTGGTAGCAGTGTTTGGCTGTTCCTCACCCAGTTTTAAGCCTCCTACACAGCTGTTTCTGTTTCAGTTAATGACTGTGTTTCAACCTACGTGTGACATTGATGATCATTAGCACCCGTTTGGTATAATTGGTTGATCATACACCTGACTAGAATCCTACAAAATCCCTGACTTTGTACAAGTGTACCTATAAGAATTGATGCTGGTTTGAAGGCAAAAGGTAGTAACACCAAATATTGATTTGATTTAGATTTTTCTTTTGTTTGCTCACTTTGCATTTTGTAAATTAATAACAATAAACAATCATTATTTATATTTCTGAAAGCATTCTTTGTTTACAGCATTTTTCCACACCTGCCTAAAATTTTTGCACAGTACTGTACATTACATATTATTATTATTATTATTATTATTATTATTATTATTATTATTATTATTATGTTACTCATATCCTTAGGCTGACATCCACATATCATATGTGGTTACAAAGTATGTTTTAATAAGTTTACATGTGTTTAAAGCGTGTGGGAGGGGTATTTTAAGGCTTAAACTATAAAAAAATGTTTATTTATATGGTCTTTCTATATCGCGGATTATCACCTATCGCTGATGGGTCTGGAACATAACTTTCGCAATAGGCGGGGGATCACTGTACACAGAAGTGAGATATGGTGTCCCACAGGGCTCAGTACTGGGACCTTTATTGTTTTCACTTTACATGCTTCCACTGGGAGCTATCATTAGGAAACATAATGTTAATTTTCACTCATATGCAGATGACACTCAGTTATACCTTTCTTTTAGACCAAATTAAGTTTCTCCGATGTTGTCTTTAATTAGGTGTGTTAGTGAATTAAAGGTGTGGATGGATGAGAACTATATGTCTTTAAACACTGATAAAATAAGAGATGTTAATTATTGGAGGGAATGATGCTGATTGCAACAGTATTTTGTCATCATTTAACTCAGTTGGAATCATCATTAATTTTACTGAATCAGCCCACAATCTAGGAGTTATTTTTGACTCTAGCATGTCATTTGAAGTGCACATTACAAAGTTGTCTAAATCATGTTTCTTCCATCTTAAAAATATTAGGAAATTAAAGCATTTTCTAAATAAGCAGGATTCTGAGAAATTAATTCATGCAGTTATTTCTAGTAGGATCGCAGGAATCATCAGGTAGAGGGGTCCTTTCTTCTTATTGGCTGGCCCAGCACTGACTCGTGTGTGGAATGGCCAATAGGGGGAGGCAGTTTGATGGCCAAGGTATCCAGGACTCTGAACAAATCCAAATCGTATTATGTGATATCATCTACTGTTGAATTGTGCTCTGTACTTGTAATATTTCTATTGAACTATTACATTGTATTAAGGATTACTTGTGTTCTGTTCTGTGTATTGTATTGTATTTAACCCCTTTTTTTGACACCCACTGCACGCCCAACCTGCCTGGAAAGGGGTCTCTTTTTGAACTGCCTTTCCCAAAGTTTCTTCCATTTTTTTTCCTACAAGGGTTTTTTGGGAGCTTTTCCTTGTCTTCTTAGAGAGTCAAGGCTGGGGGGCTGTGAAAAGGCAGGGCCCGTTAAAGCCCATTGCGCCATTTCTTGTATGATTTTGGGCTATATAAAACTAAGTTGTATTGTATTGTATTGTATTGAATGTCCGATTATATTGTAACAACAGACGTTATAACATGACATTCTCAAATTGCAAATCTGACTACCTAAATATTTTGCTGTCCCTTGTCATGTCTTCAGGTTTCAATGTACAGGTCTGGCAGTGACGATTCCTCTCAAAGCAAAGGAGCTGGTGGGGTGGCATTTACAACTTTGCCTAGGGAAGCAAAATCCTAGAACTGGATTTGGTTATGGTTGCTATATTTGCTAAAACAATGTTATCAAATATAATTTATAATCCTTCATAGGCTCTCATATACCTCCACACGAACACATGCACAAATAATGGAAACTCATCTTACCTACAGCATTCCAGCTGTCTTTTCTCCCTCAATACTTGGGAAACTTCTGAAGGCTGCAGAAGGAGAGCGGCTTTTATGTGGTATGCCTTCCATCTAGTGGACATTTGCTGTAATTACACGTTGATTGAGGCTTTCCTACAGTGGAAAGAGGCTTTTATTCACGTTAATGGCAAAGTACAAATAAAAATTGAAAATCACAGTTTATGTGAAAATACAAAACACATAATCTCTAAATTCTATATTAATTTATCAGGACAATTTTTTATTGCCCAAAATAAATTAAAATTAAGTCAGGAGACTTTCCCTCATCAATTGTCTGAATGCTCCAAGAGGTTCACTGTACAAGGATGAGTTTGATTGTAGTTCAAACCTGGCCACCGTCTTATCAAAGCTACCTATTTTGGTAAAGGAAGACTTGAAAATGGCAGCTATCCAAATTGAAAGAAATAAAAAAAAAGATTTCCTGACCCAATTGTCTTCTGGGAAAAACAATTCCAAATAAGTTTGTTTCCTTTTGTAATCAGCTGCAAAGGAAGCAACTTTGGTACAAGCATTAGTACTGAAAAAGAGACTATGGGTACTACAGTAAAAAAAGAGTGTGATAGCATTTAAAACACTCTGATGCATGCATTAAAATCATTAAAATACCAAGCACAGGTAGAATTGGCATTTTGAAAGCTAAAGGTTTGTGCTTTCAATGTCTTCAACAGGGGCACCTTAATAAAAACTGAACTGAGAAAGTGATTTGTCACACACATTCTTTGCAGCACCCAGAATTTCTACATATGAACAAAGAGGATGAAGTTAATTCCACTATTGCTGCATCCACCAATAATGAAACTGAGAAGGGAATCCATACACTTAATGGAGTCAATGAAGAATATGTATGAAATGTGGTTCCTGTTAATGAAAAATCCAAGAAGAGCAAAAGGTATGTAGAAACATAAGTCTTTATAGACCTTGGTAGTATGGTAACAATTTGCACTGAAATCTTCTGAGACAGGTAAACCTTCACGGAAGAAGAACTCAAGTGTTCCTCAAAACGATGAGTAATTGTGATGATGATTCATGAATGCTAACCAAATGCTCTTTGCATATCATATCTGCTTATCTGCAGACTCAGTCATAACTAACACGTATATTAATTTGTCAGAGGTCTACATACAGGTCTGCATTCCAGCGACCAGAGAGAATATTCCACCACAGCAGAACATTGCATAGTGGGCATATCTTGAGTCTAACTTTTATTGACCCAGAAACTGATCTATTAATATTATGTGAAATTATGGAACTGTGACTTGTACTGTTAGTTTGTAAAGAGAAGTTATTTCACTTGAAGTGCATTTAAGACGGAGGCCAGGAACCACTTCTTTACACAAAGAATAAAGAGACACAAAGAGACATGGAGCTGAAGCAGAAACCTTGACAACCTTTAAGGAGAATCTACAGTATATGAGATATTGGGACAGTTTAGCTATTGGCTTAACAAACAGGCTTGTTGCACTGAATGGTCTTGTCTTGTTTATCATATTTCTTATGTTCTTTTGCTTCCTATGAATACATTGAATGTTTAAATTATTTGAGTGGGAGAGATCAAAAGGTCTCCATTTAGGGTTAAGCACAATTGTTGATAACGGAGTGAAACAGATAGCTGTCCAGGACACTTTGGAAATACCTCACACCAGCCGAACCCCTCCAGCTTAATATCCACAATCCCTCTTCATACACATATAAAAATATTTATGCAAGCAACAAGACTGCCGCTTGGGCTCTGGTCAAGGAACACACAGGGAGAAGATTAAGGATGTAGCCAGTAACCATGCTTCTGTGCTCCTGTTTAGAATGGAGGAGAATCCACAGGAAGACGACTGAAACCACTTCCATTGAAGTCCACCTAGACCAGGCCCATCAGGTCCGTTAAGTATTTAACTAGATAGCTATTTGGACATCAGCATTCATCTTGGAACCAACCTCCAGGAATGATGGAGCTTCTTAACCATCATATCAACATCAGGAGGTTCTTAAAGTACTACTAATCACTATACCGGGGTACTCAGCTCTGGCCCTGGAGGTCCACAGTGGGTGCAGGTTTTCATTCCAACCAGTTTTATAATTAGAAGCCAAGCCCAGCAGGTAATGAAACTTGGTATTTAATTATATAGCTTCTAACTGCTGGTGGAATGGTAGCTCTGTGGCTATAGAGATCTGTGCCAGCAATCAGAATGTTGCTAGTTTGAATTTGATAATGTGCAGTGTTCAAACATGGTATTTAGTCTGATGGCCAAAAAGGAGAATTTTGGTCTCATCAGATCATAGAAACTTCTTTCAGTTGACTCCAGATTCTTTGGGACAAACTCTACCCAAGATGTCGGGTGCATTTGTGGAACAGTGGCTTTCTCTTTGCCACTCTCCCATACAACTGTTGTTGTCGCAGAGACTCTGAACTCAGCCATTGTGGCTTATAACACCTTCAGAATTATCATTGGTCTCTTGTTGGCCTCCTTCACACATCTTCTTCTTGCACGATCACTCAGTTTCTGTGGATGGCCTGCTCTAGCAGATTTACAGCTGTGCCATACTCTTTTCATTATTTAATGACTGATCTAACTGGACTCCAAGGGATTTTCAGTGACTTGGACATTTTCTTGTCTCTGTCCTCTGACTTGTGCTTTTCATTTACCGTTGCATGGAGTTTCTTGATGTGTTTTTTGTCTTCATTGTGTAGGTTAGCCCACAATACTAACCCACCACAAAATTGGACCTCCCAGATAAGGTGCATTTATACTATAGTCAACTGAAACCCCAGAAAGGTGATCTCTATTGAACCAGTAATGCGACTTTGAAAGCCAATTGGCTGCACCAGTGACGACTGAAGTATGTCATATTAATGGGGTTGAATTGTTATGTTATAAATTATTTTGTGTTTTAAATTTCTAATTACTTTAGACCACTGTGCAGAGATCAGTTTTCACTTTGACTTTATAGTATCTTTTCCTGTTGATCACAGTCAAAAAAGACAAATTAAATCCACCGGAATTTAATCTACTCTATATATATAAAATCCTAAGCCTAAAAGTGCAACGATTTTCTGCAACGATTTTATGTCACATTTTAAATCAGATTATTTTAAAACCTACATATATATGTTTGGTATCATTCTTTTCAGAATTTATTGAACTTTAATGTGATGTTGTTAGTTTTTAAATTATAATGTAAAAAATATCAAGAACTCACGTCCCGCGAGAAGAGACTTTGTGCCAAGAAATTTAACCATTCCCGGGGCCGGAAAAAAAAGACAAAGAGTAGGACAGCTGCTGTACAAGCTTTTAAATGTTTGAAGCGCCGTGTGAGATGCAGATCACGCGACATGGCAGGAGCAGCAAGCCAGCAGCTGATCAAGCAAAGAGGAGGTAAAAAAATCCCATTTATTTCCTATTGTATCACCGTTTAAGACGGGGTTTCGGAGGAGCAACCATGTCTCTTTGGGGTTCGTTCAGCCTCCCTCCTCACAATGTGAGCGGCAGAGACACGAGGTGGCTGGCATGTAGTGCAGGCCTGGGGGGTTGGTGAGCAAAGCGAGCGGGGGGGGCAAACCCCCTATAAATAATAATTTTTCTTTTGTACATTTACAGATTTTACTAATATTCTGGCTGCAATTGGGGATTGGGTGCCAAAGGTGCCAGGGGGGCTTGCCCCCCTAGTGTTGTATAAAAATTTGACAGCTTCCAAAGCCATGAATACTTTTGATAGGAACTGCATACTCAGTGTTTGGCATAATATCTTGTCTGTTAATCAAACATATTTTTTGGGAAAGTGTGAATATTATGATGACTCTGAAATAACATCCAGACCTTCTGTTAAATTAAAAATAAAAAGAACGAAATGAAAGTGGCTGCTGGTTTGTGCCCAGTATGCCCTAATGCAGGGGTCCCCACCTCCAGTCCTGGAGAACCACACTGGCTGCAGGTTTTCTTATTTAGTGACCAGTTTCTGCTGCTAATTAACAACTTTTCCTTTCATTTTAATTGCCTTGTTTTGTAAGATTTGTTCCCCTGAATTTCTTCATCGTTCCTCTGAATTGTTTCATTTCTTTCCTTAAACGCCACCCAAACAGAAATGAAATGTGAAGTGAGTGAGCCAACAGAAGACCAACTAAGTCAGAGCCTCAAACTCCAACCAATTTCACTCCAACCAGTTTCTTAATTAGGCTCTGATTCTTGTTGTTAAGTAAACCCGTTCTTTAATTCTATGGCTTGTTGTTGCTCCCATTGTGCTATAGCATATATTTCTAAAATTGTTGTTTTTCTCTTTTCTAAGAGCAGTGTTAAAATGTTTGGGTGACCTGAGCAGATCAGCATTCCTGAGACCTTCACCTTTCTTTATTTTCAGAGATTGTATGATGGACACAATTTGCTGCTCATGTTTTGACTCATTTTGTATCTCATTATTCTTTGGCTGCAAATAAAGGAAAAAGAAACAATTAAGTGGTCTAAGTCAATTAAAATTAATTCAAAAGAAGTTAATTTGCAACAAAAACAGGTCAATAAATAAGGAAAGGATTAGAATGAAAACCTGCAGCCACTGCAGCCCTCCAGGACCACAGTTGGGGACCCCTGCCATAATGTAACACATACATCCATGGAAAGTGATCCTTCTCTCCTTACGAGCCTCTGCCTACCAAAAGGTCTCTGCACATCATTGAGGGACATGCTGGGTGAAATCCTGTGGCTGGGAGAGTTTGGTGTCACAGGCCATTGTTATGTGGTTTTTGTGGACATTTCTTTTTTATTATAAAGCAGCCCTGACAGCATGATAAGATTATCAGCTCTTCAGAAAACCACACTAAGTCAGTTTGACATTCATTACATTTTTGAAGGCCTGACTTGTGGTTTGCATGTTATAATCTGTGTTTTTAAGGCACATGTGCTCTTGTCTTAGAATGGCACACAGTATAATTAAAGAGCTCAGCCATCTTGCACAGCTGATTTTCTCACTCCTCCCTTCTATCATCAGTACAGGACCATTGCCCCTCGCACCAGGAGAATTACAAACAGTGTCTAGCCACAAGCTGAAAGGTGACTCAATACTCAGTCATAAGAACAAATATCGTGCATATTTATATATCTTTATATATAGTAAAGTGAGTTCAAAAAGTACTCAGACCCCTTCACATTTTTGACATTTTTCAGCCTTGTTCTAAAATTGATTCACTTCATTTTTTTCTCCATAACACAGCAACACTATGACAAAATGAAAAGTGGATTTTAGAAATTGTTGCAAATTTATTAAAAAATAAAAAACTGAAATATCCCATTGAGACAAGAATTCAGACCCTTTGCTATGACATTTATCTCAGGTGCGTCCCATTCTGTTGATCATCACTGAGATTTTTGTACTCCTTGTTTGGAGCCCACCTGTGCTCAATTCACTTGATTGGACAGTTTAGGAAAGGCACTCACCTGTCTATAGAAGGTCCCACAGTTGGTGGTGGAGATTGAAGGAATTTCTGCAAAGCTTAGAGGCAGGATTATGTTGGGACACAGATCTGGGGAAGGCTGCCAAAAAATCCCTGCAGGACTGAAGGTTAACAAGAGCACAGTGACCATCATAATTTTTAAATTGAAGAAGCTTGGAAACATCACAACACTTCCTAGAGCTGGCTGCCCATCCAAACTGAGCAATCAGGGTAGAAGGGCCGTGGTAATAGAGGTAGCCAAAAACCAGATGATTACTGTGACTGAGGTTCAGAGCCTGTGTGGAAATGGGAGAAACATCCAGAAAGATAACCATCACTGCAGCACTCCATAGATCTGGGCTTTATAACAGAGTAGCCAGACAGAAGCCTCTCCTCAGTAAAAGACGCATGAAAGCCAACTTGGAGTTTGCAAAAGGCACATAAAGGTGCCTCAGACTGCGAGAAACAAGATTTTCTGTTCTGATGAAACCAAGATTGCATTGTATGGCCTCAAGTCTAAGCATCATATCTGAAAGAAACCAGGCACTCCTTATCATCTATGCAATACCATTCCAATGGTGTAGCATGGTGATAACAGCATAATGCTGTGGGTTGTTTTTTTTGCTTCAGAGACTTGGGAGACTACTCAGGGTTGAGGAAAAGCTGAACAGAACAAAGTCCAAAGATATCCTTAATGAAAACCTGCTCCAAAAAACTACAGACCTTGGACTAAGCCAAAGGTTACCTTTCAATAGGATAACGACCATAAGCACAAAGCAAAGACAATAACTAGTAGCTTTGAAATATATTTTATGATTTTGTTGAGTTTCCTATCCAGAACATGGATTTTAACCCAATCAAACGTCTTAGAGAGACTTAAAAATAACCGTCCACCGATGACAAAGCTTGAAAGGATCTGCAGAGAAGAATAGTAGATAATTATCAAATCCTCACATGCAAAGCTTTTTGTCTCATACACAAGACGTCTCCAAGCTATAATTGTTCCCAAAAATACTTCAATGAGGTGCTGGGTAAAGGATCTGAACTGTTCTGAGGAGACACACCAGTAAGAATTTCATTACACCATGTGCACAAGACCACAAACCTGGCTTGACTTGACTTCACTCTCCTTCAAATTAGGTATTTTCCTACAGATTGTGGTTTCAACATTGTTGTGTCTGTTTAGCCCCAGGGGTCAGTTTTACTGGTAGATCCCCATGTTGACTGTGCAGGATCAGGGAGTGGACCACCTGCTTTTGAGTTTACATTGGAAGCTTTTGGGGTTTTGGCATCATATGCTGTCCTCTTGTTGCATCTAAATCCAGGAAATTCAGTTGCTTGATTTTGTCTGAGAAGAATTTGTTATGTGCCTGCTGGTTAGGATGTGTTATGGACAAAGAGTCCCAACCATTAAACAGTTGTAAAGCATGTAGTTCCAAATACTTCCAATAATGTTCATTAGAGGGGGATACTGCCATCAAACCCTGGCTAGTAATGTGAGCAAGCACTGAATCTTTATAAAACAAAAGATTTATTCTTCACAAAAAGTATTCTAAACACAATGAAGCTCTGTAGAGCACAAAGGCAAAATGGAGCTGCCTGAAACACGAAGACAATCCAAATCAAACAAGTCCCAATACAGATTCCAAAGAGCAAATTCATAAAACAGAGCAGAAAATTGAAAGATCTAAGATGAAAGAATTCACAGAAATCATCATAAACACAAGTACACTCGCCAACTCCCAAATGAATTTACAATGAACAACCAAGAACTGTGGAAGACCCTCCAGATTTATAGCATAGGGGGCAGTGCCTGGCAGTGATTGGCAGATGGCCCCATCTCTTAAGGAATCACCCACAAAACACATGGAACATAGCAAAGGCAACTGATATACTTAGACAAAACCAAACGTAAAGAATGAGGTATACAATCAACATTACTTAGACTTGGTTCCTCCTTAGCTGGGCGGCACATTGGATACCAAGAGATTGCCATCGAGCTCGTCAGCAGCAGTGGTCTTCGAGAAAGATGTGCTGTCGTGTTTGCCTCAGTCGCCCATTCACTAGTATCCACAGCATGGCCACTTTTGGTAGGCATTCAGGGTCATGCAGAGAATGTGGTCCGCAAACTGAAACTGGTGTTCAGTGACAATATCAGCTACCGGGGCAAGTAGCATTTTGACAATATACTTAATTTCTGAGTGGTCATGGTATGAGATATGAAGGAGCTGTTGGAGGCACCGTTGCTATATCACGTTCATGCATTTTACAGTGGTTATAGTCATCTTCCACATTTCACTGAGATTGTGGTAGGACTTACAATCAAAGTCAGAAGGCGATTTTTAGTTGGTAGGGCTATGCTGTTAGATTTCCAGGTAGGCCCCAAGCAGCACATTACTGTCATAGCCTTCCCAATATGACTTAGGGTGTCCTGGTCAAACCCACTGTCTGTCGCCGCAATTCTACCAAAGGTAGGTGAAGTGGTCCACTTCCTCAAGGCTCTCTTGACCTATGTAGAATGGTGGGGGGGGGGTTGGGTGCTGACTTTGGAGTACCCTATATGTAGAGTCTTGCTGTTCATCTCACTTTTTCGCAACCCAGCTTTTGCCACCTCCTGCTCCAACACCGCTGTGTACCCACTGAGCACTCACTGGGTTACTCAGAACAAAGTGATATCGTAAGGGAAGTCCAAATCTACAAGCGTCGGCCCATCTCGTCGCAGCAGGCCAAAGTCATCATGAGCAAGAGAGGGTCGCATGGTGAAGTCCATACCCAGGAAGAAGAGGAATAACAATAGCACACACCCTTGGTGCATACCTGTATCATTCGAGAAGAACTTGTAGATACCTAATCCACATAATCAATGTAAATACAAGAATTAAAAATGAATAAAAATGACATAAACATGAATTTGAACCCCAGCTAGGGAAGAAGATATGACAGGATGCTAATCAGATGAGCTTGAGACCAGTCCTGGGGGCTCAATGTGGCTGCAGGGTTTCACAATCAGCAAGTCATCTGACCTCAAAATAAGCTCATTGCTTTATCTGTTGGTCTTTCATTTGTCTTCTCTCATTCTGCTTTAAAAGCACCAAAGTGTGCTTTGGTCATTTTCCTACTTTCTGCTCCCCAATCGTATTTTTATAATGACAATTAACAATGAGACATGGGGCAACTGACATTGAATGGTGAAAGACTGCCTCTGTTAGACCCACCAGCCTCCTGAAGTAATGGCTTAAATAAGGAAAACACCTTATGATGACGATGAAGATGAAAATCTTAAAACTGAAGATAAACCATCATATTTCCAGATAACACACCAAAAGGCTCACTACATTTCAATAAAACTTTATCAAATGCAGTTTTGCAATTTTTGGGTTGACATCAAAACACAGAAACTGGGAAATTACAGCTGGCATAATTAAGGTAGGAGTCCAAATAAAAGTGAAGCAGGCTGAGATAAAAACTTACACTTACAGAGAGGCCTCTCGGACTGAACTTGGAACCACCAATCTAGGCAATTCTGAGATGAACCTTCACTAAAGTAAAACACAAAATAACATCTGCCTGCAATGAAGCGACCAAAGAAAAGTTAAGAAATCAATCAGCATCACCCTATTGTAATGAAAGAGAAAGGCATGAATTGGCAATCAAGCAGGCCAGCTTATGTAGGGAACGTCAATGACTAAGACCTCTGGGCCCTGTTAAAGTTTAATGAGATTCCCAGACTGACCTGCATATGAGATCAGAAATGAGCAGAGCTGGCAGACAAGTCCAGCCGCTGCGTATCTTCATATGTGAAACCAGAAGCCATCCCTGTGGCATGAAACTTGCTTTTGCTTTTGTTGTGGTGCCATCAATAATTACTTATCTGTCTTCATGGAGGATTAGGCCTGGAGCAAAGAGAAAAGAACATTTGACAATTTGATATGGAAACTAAGTTACAGAAAAGTGGCTGTGGACACCTGAGATTTTAAGAGGCCTGTTTTTTTCTTTTCTTTTTTAAACTCTTGTATTTATTGTTTGACGTACTGTATGAGCGACTCTTACTGCTTCAATTCTGGTCATCAGACTTCTAACTCCAGTTCATAATGTGCCTCTTTCTTTATAAGCTGCACTTGTGCAAAGTGCAATAAAAAGGCACTATATATGACTGGAAGCAATTGCTCTTGATGGGAAGTATGATAAGCCAAAGATTTATATTCTTAGGAAGTCACTGTGTACAGGGGAGATTCCGATGGACTGGAAAATGGCAAATATTATCCCATTATATAAAAAGGGTGACCAGGCAGATCCAAGCAACTATAGGCCAGTAAGCTTAACATGTATCGCAGGAAAATTAATGGAAGGAATTAGTAAGGAAAAAGACTGAGCAACACATGTCAGTAACAGGAGTGTTACTGAACAGTCAGCCTGGGTTCAGACGAGGGAGGACATGTTTTATTAATAAGATGGAATTCCATGAGGAAGCAACAAAAGGATATGATCAAAGTGGAGGATTTGATATAAATCTGGACTTTCAGAAAGCATTTGATAAGGTGCCACATAAGAGGCTGGGCATCAAACTAAAAGAAGTGGGAGGTCAGGGTGATCTTTCTAGATGTGTTCAGAATTGGCTCAGACGCTGGAAGCAGAGGGTTATGGGATGAGAAACCCAATCATAATTGGCTGATGTTAAGAGTGGTGTTCCACAGGGATCAGTGTTAGGGCTCCTGCTATTTTTAATATACAGTCATATGAAAAAGTTTGGGAACCCCTCTTAATTCTTTGGATTTTTGTTTCTCATTGGCTGAGCTTTCAAAGTAGCAACTTCCTTTTAATATATGACATGCCTCATGGAAACAGTAGTATTTCAGCAGTGACATTAAGTTTATTGGATTAACAGAAAATATGCAATATGCATCATAACAAAATTAGACAGGTGCATACATTTGTGCACCCCAACAGAGATGTTACATCAGTACTTAGTTGAGCCTCCTTTTGTAAATATAACAGCCTCTAGACACCTCTTATAGCCTTTGAGGAGTGTCTGGATTCTGGATGGAGGTATTTTTGACCATTCTTCCATATAAAATCTCTCCCGTTCAGTTCAATTTGATGGCTGCCGAGCATGGACAGGCTGCTTTAAATCATCCCATAGATTTTCGATGATATTCAAGTCAGAGGACTGTGATGGCCATTCCAGAACATTGTACTTCTCCCTCTGCATGAATGCCTTTGTAGATTTCAAACTGTGTTTTGGGTCATTGTCTTGTTGGAATATCCAACCCCTGTGTAACTTCAGCTTTGTGACTGATGCTTGAACATTATCCTGTAGAATTTGTTGATATTGGGTTGAATTCATCTGACCCTCGACTTTAACAAGGGCCCCAGTCCCTGAACTAGCCACACGGCCCCACAGCATGATGGAACCTCCACCAAATTTGACAGTAGGTAGCAGGTGTTTTTCTTGGAATGCGGTGTTCTTCTTCCGCCATGCAAAGCACTTTTTGTTATGACCAAATAACTCAATTTTTGTCTCATCAGTCCAAAGCACTTTGTTCCAAAATGAATCTGGCTTGTCTAAATGAGCATTTGCATACAAGCAACTGTTTGTGGCGTGAGTGCAGAAAGGGCTTCTTTCTCATCACCCAGCCATACAGATGTTCTTTGTGCAAATTGCACTGAATTGTAGAATGATGTACAGATACACCATCTGCAGCAAGATGTTCTTGCAGGTCTTTGGAGGTGATCTGTGGGTGATCTGTAACCATTCTCACAATCCTGCGCATATGCCGCTCCTGTATTTTTCTTGGCCTGCCAGACCTGCTGGGTTTAACAGCAACTGTGCCTGTGGCCTTCCATTTCCTGATTCCATTCCTTACAGTTGAAACTGACAGTTTAAACCTCTGAGATAGCTTTTTGTAGCCTTCCACTAAACCATGAGACTGAACAATCTTTGTTTTCAGATCTTTTGAGAGTTGCTTTGAGGATCCCATGCTGTCACTCTTCAGCGGAGAGTCAAAGGGAAGCACAACTTGTAACTGACCACCTTAAATACCTTTTCTCATGATTGGACACACCTGTCTATGAAGTTCAAGGCTTAACGAGCTCATCCAACCAATTTGGTGTTGCAAGTAATCAGTATTGAGCAGTCACATGCATTCAAATCAGCAAAATGACAAGGGGACACAAATTTTTGCACAGCCAGTTTTTCACATTTGATTTAATTTCATACAATGTTTCTAGGAAATGAAAGACATACCACTGTTATCTTTTTTGTTGAAAGTAGAGTCAATTATTATGTAAGGGTTCCCAAACTTTTTCATATCCATCCATTATCCAACCCGCTATATCCCAACTACAGGGTCACAGGGGTCTGCTGGAGCCAATCCCAGCCAACACAGGGCGCAAGGCATGAAACAAACCCTGGGCAGGGCACCAGCCCACCACAGGACACACACACACACACCAAGCACACACTAGGGCCAATTTAGAATCGCCAATGCACCTAACCTGCATGTCTTTGGACTGTGGGAGGAAACCGGAGCACCCGGAGGAAACCCACGCAGACACGGGGAGAACATGCAAACTCAACACAGGAAGGACCCGGGAAGTGAACCCAGGTCTCCTAACTGTGAGGCAGCAGCGCTACCCACTGCACCACCGTGCCGCCCACTTTTTCATATGGCTGTATATAAATGATTTAGATAGGAATATAAGTAACAAGCTGGTAAAGTTTGCAGATGACACCAAGCTAGGTGGACTGGCAGATAATCTAGAATCCATTGAATCATTACAGAGGCAGTTGGACAACATATAGACTTGGGCAGAGTTGTGGCAGATGAAATTTAATGTCAGTAAATATAAGCAATTAAAAATATTGGGAGGTGTGAAAATTGAAACTACTGCTTAGGAGAAGGATTTAGGAATTGTAGTGGACTCGTCTCTATTCATTTCCAGACTGAAGCCATTAAGAAGGCTAACAGAATGTCAGGTAATACAGCGCTCTGATGTGTGGATTACAAGTCCGAGGAGGTTATGTCTAGATATTATGGTATCTTTTGCCAGAATGCAGGAGAGCAAACATTTGTTGGGTTGTTTGGTGTAAGGGCTCATCTACAATGTTGGAGGCCTTGCGGATAAAGCATTTTTGGAAAATGTCCTGTGGAGGGCAGAGGAGACCCACATTGCATACAATCTGTGGGAGGGTCTTGTGATATGGCACATTACAATTCCCCTGTTGGTTAGAACACTGTCGGTGGTGGCTATGTTGGATGTTGTAAGGATGGGGGACAGTCTGGCCCTCCTCATGTACTGTAGATAATAGAAACACTATGTTAACACAAACTTTAGAACATTTTTCTTTACTCAGAGAATCATGGATACATGGAATAAGTTACAAAGTAAGACTTTAGGGATTTTCAAAACTCAACTTGATGTTATTTTGGAGGAATTAAGTGGATAGGACTGGCAAGCTTTTTTGAGCTGACTGGCCTGTTCTCATCTAGACTGTTCTAATGTTCACTTGCATCATGGTGAGCAAGTATTCACAATTGACACTGCACTGTTTCTGTGACCTGTCCATCCATGTCTTCTCTCTCTCCTCAGTACCTTCATGTCTTCCTGGATGTTGCTGCCTAAGAATATTTTGGAGGAGTTAACTGGATAGGAATGGTGAGCTTTGTTGAGCTGAATGCACTATTTTTGTCAAAATGTTTTAATGATAAAAGGTCCATTTATCTGTCATTGAACTTACCTAATTTATTCCTGGGTCATAGGGTTTAGAGTCTACCCCAGAAACATTTGGCACAAGGCAGGAACCAACATCAGATGGCAAATCAGCCCATCGCAGGATTCACTCATGTACATCAGGCTAATACAGAGTTGACAATAAACTGGAGGATCTGGAAGAAAAGACACGCAGATTGGGAGGAATGTGTAGACTCTGCACAGACAGTGACTTGAAACCAGGACACTGGATCTGAGAGGCAGCACTGCTACTTGTTGTGTCAGCTTGCTGTCTATAATGAAATGAAATAGCAATTAATTTATGAAGACCTTTGTGAGAGGACTCGGGCAATGTCAGGTGGCGTGCTCAATGTCCTTTCTTCATTTAGTACTCTCTTTGTGGGAGCTTTTAGATATACATATTAAAAAATAAGTTATATAAATGCCACTGTGCAATTCATTATTCAGTTTCAGACACCTACAGACAAATCCATTCATTTTCTGAACTTGAGTATCTGACTGGTGGTCTGAGCGTTGTGAGTCCGCAAAGCCAACTTCTGTATTGCTGAGATTCTCCTCGAGAACTGCTTGCCCTTTAACAATATAAAGATGCAAATCTCAGCTATTTTTTTTTTAATTAAGGAGATTACAGAATTTGCCTTTCATGAAGACTAAACAAAGCAAAAAGACAGAAGGTGTGAATTAAGAATGAACGTGAGGTTACAGAACATGGAGGAACTAAAACAATCATTTCAGATGAGTGCTTTATCTACATGTCACACACACACACACACGATAGCCTGATTAGAGAGGTGAATTAAAATGTATTTTTAATGTTCAGTCTTTTGACATAAGATGAATGAATCCCATACTCAAACAGAGTCTGTCACATGCACATCATGGAAGCCATCAGCAACTCTAATCTACACTGCAACTGGATCCCACTTAAATAGGTCTCTGTCATCTCAACTATTATCATCTGGCTCATTGTGGTGGTCTGTAATTCTCCTCTAGCGCTTCATATCTCTTCTCGATCAGGCAAAGGCTGAATCCAGGTAGAGATCAGCTTTCCAATCTGCTCTCAAACAAGTGCCTGATACCTCACTGCTAAAACCTTTAACCCGATCAAAACCGATGGTCTGTCTCATGGACATCATAACCTGAACAAGTGAACTGCAGGAGATATGGCACGGCTGAATATTAATAGCACCAGCCCCCATTGTCATAACCTTGATGTTATTTTGGCTCATAGCCCTATTTGACCTTCCCACATGCCTCCATATCCTCAAGAACCTCCAAATCTGTCCCCATGGTGTCACAAATAAAACTCCTCATAAGCCTTGGCATGTCCGGAATGCTGTTACCTGGGCAGTTAATGGAATCCACTGCCATGTCACCCAGAGCTTAGTAAACCACAGAATTACTTTTAATTACTTTTGAAAGGGTGGCATCCTCCAACAGAGCCTAACATCCTGCAAACTTCTTCCACCCACAGGACAATATTTCGGGTGTCTGAACCTTAAAAACTTCATTGCTAAGGTGATGATAATTGGTCTCACTCGCCAGTCCTCTGCAAGGACAAGTAAAAATTTGCCCAGGCAAAATAGCACTTGTGAATACCATAATAGATAGATAGATAGATAGATAGATAGATAGATAGATAGATAGATAGATAGATAGATAGATAGATAGATAGATAGATAGATAGATAGATAGATAGATAGATAGATAGATAGATAGATAGATACTATATAATGGATAGACTGGTGTCCTGACTCGGATGGAGGGCAATTCCTTGCCTGGCTGGGGTGCCATAATGAGAGAAAATGGATGGATAGATATTACAGTCAGGTTGGTTGCTGATCCCCTTCTCTTTCAGGAGGCCATAACAGAAGGACAGAGGATGTCTGCTTACCACGGTTATATTATAGCATTCCCCTGGCAGAGCAACCATTGATACAGCTACAGGGCATGCTGGGAATTGTAGTCAGAATGCTCAGCCCTATTGGTGTACATGGGTGCCATCAGGGTCCTCATATTCTAAGAGTCATTTTGTAATTTTCCGTTTGTCTTTTTCTTATGTAAATTTAGTTTGTTATATGATTGTTGTTTTGATGTTCTTTATATGCTGCAGCTCTTGAGGCCGCTGCACATGCATTAACTGTATATCTCATGTTGTTCTGTTCACTTTTTGTTTCACCTCCCTTTGAAAATTCGAAGTCTTTCTGGACTTGATGACCTTTTGTTTCGATTATTTGGCTTTTTGATATTTTGGACTCTGTTACTTGGCTTTGACTTTTAGACCTCAATTCTGGTTTTGTTTCCTTTTTAGATAGTTTATTTCAAGGCAGCATTTAGTATTTAGTTTTGTTCAGGTAATTCTGAGAAATAAATATACAGCTTTTTGTGCTTTTTAAACATTATTCTATTTTAATAAACCAATATTTATTTAAAACCAGTAACAGCGTACTGCATGATAACGTGCAGTGAATACACTTGACTTGACCATTCCTAGTTTTCCTCCTCTTTCTCTGTACATTTACCATTTGTTTGCTCAGAGGTTGATGTGCTTGCTGCTTCCTGAGCAGCTCTTCTTTACTCCACCCTAGCGGCCAGCTTCTTCTCTTCTTTCGTTGGCATCTTTTCGCGTTAAAACTGATTAAGTTAGTTTTTGTGTTGCAATTACTTAGTACGTTTTCTTTAATTTTTCACTTAATCTGGCACCAATTCTGTTCATAACTTTTATGGACAGAATTTCTAGGCGCAGCCAGGGTGTTGAGGGGGTCCGGCTTGGTGGACTCAGGATTGGGTCACTGCTTTTTGCAGATGATGTTGTCCTGTTTGCTTCATCAGGCCGTGATCATCAGCTCTCTCTGGATCGGTTCGCAGCTGAGTGTGAAGCGGCTGGGATGGGAATCAGCACCTCAAAATCCGAGACCATGGTCCTCAGCCGTAAAAGGGTGGAGTGCCCTCTCAGGGTTGGGAGCGAGATCCTCACCCAAGTGGAGGAGTTCAAGTATCTCGGGGTCTTGTTCACGAGAGAGGGAAGAATGGAGCGTGAGATCGACAGGCGGATCAGTGCGGCATCCGCAGTAATGAGGGCTCTGCATCGGTCTGTCGTGGTGAAAAAGGAGCTGAGCCGTAAGGCAAAGCTCTCAATTTACCAGTCGATCTATGTTCCTACCCTCACCTATGGTCATGAGCTATGGGTAGTGACCGAAAGAACGAGATCACGAATACAAGCGGCTGAAATTAGTTTTCTCCGCAGGGTGTCTGGGCTCTCCCTTAAAGATAGGGTGAGAAGCTCAGTCATCCGGGAGGGGCTCAGAGTAGAGCCGCTGCTCCTCCGCATCGAGAGGAGTCAGATGAGGTGGCTCGGGCATCTGATCAGGATGCCTCCTGGACGCCTCCCTGGTGAGGTGTTCTGGGCACGTCCAACCGGGAGGAGGCCCCGGGGAAGACCCAGGACACGCTGGAGGGACTATGTCTCCCGGCTGGCCTGGGAACGCCTCGGGATTCTCCCGGAAGAGCTAGAAGAAGTGGCTGGGGAGAGGGAAGTCTGGGCATCTCTGCTCAAGCTGCTGCCCCCGCGACCCGACCTCGGATAAGCGGAAGAGGATGGATGGATGGATCTAGCACTTAAGTATTCAATCTGCCTCAAGAATGATTAGCGAAGGTGGTAGGGAATGAGAACGGTGCCTGTACGCATGCACCGCACGGCCGCCCTGCTGCGCTGCCAAGAGTTGATTCTACAATAAAATAAAATAAAAATAAAAAGAGTAATAAAATCATAACCCTGAAAGCGGATAATAGACGTCACGTAGTATATGTGTGCTAAATTTCAAGTCAATAGGTGAAACGGTTTGCGAGCTACAGGTGATTTAAAATCCTGGACAGACAAACGAACAGCCATGGTAGCGTATTATAGAAGAAGATTTTTATCGGTTTGGACTCTTTGCACCAGGGGTTTTCTATGTTTTCTTTTCTCCCTTAAAGCATATGTGCCACTTTTGAAAAATTCAGGCATTTTTTGGCAGTTCGGGCTCCCAGAATATTAACATCTTTTATACATGAAAGAATCTAAGGGTGCAGTGCATTTCATTTTTGATGTTTTTGGAGATTTTTGATTTACAATTATGTTTTTGTTTCTTGCGCTTCAGTTTTTTATGTTTTGGTGTTGCTTTCTTTTTTTAGTACTTTGATCTTTCAAAGGTCTTTGACAACAATTTCACCTGCTCCTTTTATCACCTCCTTTTACAGGTCACACTGTTTGACTTCATATAACAAATCATTTTTAAACATTCCACTTTTACCGGTGCTTGCCACACTTTGCCACACTTTGCTAGATGACTTTCTGCCATGCCTTCCTTTCCTCAGTCATTATAACAAATTAAATTATCTTAACTAGAAGGTCAAAATTCCTAAAATTGCATGAAAATACAGCTTCGTTATCAGACACCCCAATCTATTAGCATTCCTAGCACATTTGCTTCTTAGCCTGTTATTTCATTATTTTATTTGCTGATTTTTCTGCCATTTCTGTGTGCTAACGATGACGACAAAGCCTGCTGGCTGCAGTCAGTTGATGGAGAGCCAGTACAATTAAAGCTGATAAGAGCACAGGACTCTCCAAAAGGCAGCTTGGCGGGAGTCCCATTATGTGAGACCTTAAAAAGAACAGTGGCTCTGAGGATGAAAGCATGGGACTCCGTGGACTTAATTCCATTAGATGTGATTGAGATCACTGCTTGGGATCATGGTGAGAAGCATAATGATGCATCATCAGATATATCCGGTGAGATTCAGGCACAAGCACACTCAACCCAGAAGGTCCACTTCTAAGGATGATTTATTGTTTCTCTTTCACCATAAGATAACTACAAAAAGTGAACAAGTCACACTTAATGGAATAATTCTTCCTACAATAAAAAAAAGTTAACAGATCAATGACAGAGTCAGTTATTTTTACCAGTTTTACCAGAATGCAGACATTAGGCTTTTAAGACCAATAATCCTCTTTCGCTTAGATCAGCAGCATCTGTCACAAGATGTGACCTTTGCTCCTGTGACAAAGTACACTTCAGTATATGTAGATCAGTAGTTCTCAACTCCTGTCCTCAACTAGCCCTGAGTCTGATGGTTGGCAATCCAGTCAAGCTCTCCGTGACACAGTATAATCTCAAGAAGGCCCACAGCCATCTGCTAACAGGAGATGACAAGAAGAAAAGGTCTAAATAAGCAAATTAGCAGTTCAGATGAGGGTGTCTATCTATCTATCTATCTATCTATCTATCTATCTATCTATCTATCTATCTATCTATCTATCTATCTATCTATCTATCTATGTCAAAAATCCATACATTTTGCAATTAAATTACAATAAAATCACACCCAAAAAAGGCACACATAATATTAAATTGACATTTACAATAGGCATGAACATGAAAGAGGTGGTGTAGTGGTAGCGCTGCTGCCTCACAGTTAGGAGACCCGGGTTCGCTTCCCGGGTCCTCCCTGCATGGAGTTTGCATGTTCTCCCCATGTCTGCGTGGGTTTCCTCCCACAGTCCAAAGACATGCAGGTTAGGTGGATTGGCGATTCTAAATTGGCCCTAGTGTGTGCTTGGTGTTTGTGTGTGTCCTGCGGTGGGTTGGCACCCTTCCCGGGATTGGTTCCTGCCTTGTGCCCTGTGTTGGCTGGGATTGGCTCCAGGTGACCCTGTGTTCGGATTCAGCGGGTTGGAAAATGGATGGATGAACATAAAAGATGTAAACAACTTTTGAACTGATTCCTATTTTTAACCTGTTACAGTAAACATGAGGGTTTGCATTATGCTGTAAATTATTTGAAGGGGCTTAGAATGTATTTGGTTTGGGGCGAGGGGGCTTTAAATGCCCTCAGTAGCTTTAAATGACCACTGAAGGAAGACACCCCACACTAGAAAGAAGACACTGGTGCTATAAAAACCGAGCAACCAGGGAACTGGGCATCAGACCTTAACCAGTGAAAGTTTCTTTTGTTTTGCTTCCTGCATGGCTATATTTCTGTTCATATTAAAACAGGGTGACCCAGCTAGCACCCCAACTTTTAACCTGCCTTTTATACTCTGTTCACAGCCACATTACACTTTTAATCCATCCGTTTCTTCACTTGCTTATTCTGGTAAATGATAAGAGAGAGCTGGAATCTGCAGTGGCAGCACCATGTAAATGTGAGGACCAGCCCAGTCCCTCACACTGCATACTCACACACACACTAGCATTGGATCATTAAACTGTCGTCCATGTCTTTGGGATGTTGGAGAAAACCTGAGTGACTAGAGAAAAACCCATAAAGATAAAGGCAAAATCTATGCAGACAATGACTGAGGTGACAATACATTATTACATATAAAGAAACAAACCGTAACATCACAACTTGCCATCCATAGAAAGAAGGCGGTAATACTGAACGGGTGCGGACGAGTGCACAAAGCTGTACACAAGCTGAAAGTGCAGGATGACAACAAGGATACAGTCAGTGCCCTCTATAATGTTTGGGACAACATAATGGGGGGCCCATGTACTGTATAAAAAGTGTTGTCATTTCTACATGTTGTGACCAAAATATATGAAAATCCCCTTAAATGAAATCTAAATCTAAATTGTTTGATTTATAATGTAAAATTGTGGAGCAGAGTGGCATATCAAGGAAAAATGTTTCTTTGTGCAAAACATTATGGAGGATGCTGTAAATAACTTGTTGGCTTGCACAACTCTACGGATCCATGTAACTTGTGTGCTTAAATGCTTGTTGCATATACACTTGTAAGATTCCATCACTCCTTTTACTCAGTTTAATTGAATTTTAAGCAGAAAATACATCTTAATACACACTACTTTGAGTAAACCCTCTGTCTTCATGGGGAATCGGTTTTCCTTGCTGTTCTGCATCAAGAAAATTAAAGGAACACTCTCAAAACACATCAGTTCTCAATGGGAAAAAAATCCTGCTGGCTACCTCTACTAATATTGACTGGGTAATGTGTTAGGAATGAAAGGACGGCACATCATTTGATGGAAATGAAAATTATCAACCTACAGAGGGACAGAATTCAAAGACACCTCAAAAATCAAAGTGAAAAAATGATGCAGCAGGCTAGTCCATTTTGCCGAAATTTCACTGCAGCAACTCCAAATCATACTCAGTAGTTTGTATGGCCCCCCACTCACTTGTATGCATGCTTGACAATGTCTGGGGGTGTCATGATCCTAATGAGATGACGGATGGTGTCCTGGGGGATCTCCTCCCAGATCTGGACCAGGACATCACTGAGCTCCTGGACAGTCTGAGGCGTTGGACAGACTGAAATATAATGTCCCAGTGGTGTTCTATTTGATTTAGGTCAGGCGAGTGTGGGGGCCACTCAGTGGTATCAATTCCTTCATCCTCAAGGAGCTGCCTGCATACTCTCGCCACATGAGGCCGGACATTGTCGTGCACCAGGAGGAACCCAGGACCCACTGCACCAGCATAGGGTCTGACAATGGGTCCAAGAATTTCATCTCGATACCTAATGGCAGTCAAGGTGCCATTGTCCAGCCTGTAGAGGTCAGTGTGTCCCTCTGTGGATATGCCTCCCTAGACCATCACTGACCCACCACCAAACCGGTCATGCTGAACGATGTTACAGGCAGCATAACATTCTTCACGGCTTCTCCAGACCCTTTCACGTCTGTCACATGTGCTCAGGGTGAACCTGCACACATCTGTGAAAAGCACAGGGTGCCAGTGGTGGATCTGCCAATTCTGATATTCTATGGCAAATGCCAATTGAGCTCCATGGTGAGGGGCAGTGAGCACAGGGCCCACTAGAGGATGTTGGACCCTCAGGCCACCCTCATGAAGTCTATTTCTGATTGTTTGGTCAGAGACATTCACACCAGTGGCCTGCTGGAGGTCATTTTGTAGGGCACTGGCAGTGCTCATCCTGTTCCTTCTTGCCCAAAGGAGCAGATACTTGTCCTGCTGATGGGTTAAGGACCTTTTATGGCCCTGTGCAGTTCTCCTTGAGTAACTGCCTGTCTCCTGGAATCTCCTTCATGCCCTTGAGACTGTGCTGGGAGACACAGCAAACTGTCTGGTAATGGCACGTTTTAATGAAGAAGTTGGACTACCTGTGCCACCTCTGTAGGGTCCAGGTATCGCCTCATGCTACTAGTAGTGACACTGACCGTAGCCAAATGCAAAACTAGTGAAGAAACAGTCAGAAAAGATGAAGAGGAAAAATGTCAGTGGCCTCCACCTGCTAAACCGTTCCTGTTTTGGGGGTCGTCTCATTGTTGCCCCTCTAGTGCACATGTTGTTAATTTCATTAAGACTAAAGCAGCTGAAACTGATTAACAACCCCCTCTGCTACTTAACTGACCAGATTAATAGCCCAGAAGTTTCATTTACTTGATGCTATTAAAAAGATTAAAAAGTGTTTCTTTAAATTTTTTGAGCAGTATATATAACAATATGAAAGATATCCGCAGTGCAAAAAACATTCATTAACACTTTGGTGGACATCCACAGAACAGCAGGGTTTTCAATCTCTTCTTAAACATATTGAGGGACCAGAAGCTGTGTTGCAGCTTACTGTCTATGTATTGTAAAGGTCCAGGGGTGTGAGACATAGATGAATGGATTTTGTGGAGAGCTGGTGATAGTTGTTTTCTTCAAATGCTAGACCCACTACAGCCTTCCTCAGGTGTTTCTCCACACTGCACAGGTCTTCCGCATCTCCATGCACTTTCTGGCTGCTTTGTCCCAGTTGTTGCACATACACGATGCCTGCGTCACCTAACTCTGCTCACCAGTGGTCAGAGGAATCCCATTTGCCACACTTTTCCCGGGCTCTGTGTGCTGACCCAAGGCCAAGGTTCACATCTGAGGCTCACTGGTGGCCACTTGCATTTTAGCAGCAGTGAGACACATCTGAAGTTCTTCTTTAAGTGCTCCACGCTTCTATGCTCTCAGGAGGTGCTTATATGGCCGACTTCTCCAGATTACTGTAATGCTATTCTATCTGACATCACACAAAAACATATCCATCGCTTACAACTTCTTCAAAATTCTGCTGCCAGGATAATAACCTGCTGATCTAAATCTACTGAACATATTACACCGATTCTCTCTCAACTTCACTGGCTCCCTGTTAACTACAGAATACAATACAAAATCCTGCTCTTAAGATTTAAAGCTCTCCACAACCTCACTGAACTTCTCCAGACTTACACTCCTCTCGCTCACTCAGATCCTCATCTGCAGCTCGACTTTCTGTACCACACATCACACTCAGTTCTATGGGAGCTCGAGCGTCTCTCATAGTGCTCCTCAACTCTGGAATTCTCTTCCCTCTCATATTCGTCAGCTTGATTCAATATCACATTTTGAAACTACCCTCAAAACTTATCTTTTCAAACTGGCATACCAATTGTGAATTTTGCGCTGTTACTGCCAGTTATCTTTGTTTGTCTTTCTTTTAACAGTGAAATGATCCACTCAATGACAAAAATAAACAATTTTATTGTATACAAATTGGCTTAATAATTTCTGAAAACATTTCACTCATTCCTCTCTCAATCTCCCCGTCTCTCTCACACACACGCACACACACACAATGTGGTTACTTATATATACAGGATAGGATCTAAAATCCATGAAACAGAACTGTCTTAAATAGCTTTTTCCGTGTGTTGCCACGTTGTAATCTGAGAGTATTCAGTCTGGCAATATGGTGAAGCCTTAGTTTGTGGAAGATGGACACAACTAAAGACATGAACATAAAATGATGGTTGTCAATTTCAAACTGTGTGTTCCTCAATGTGCTCCTTGAGAAAAAACACATCATCTGAACCAATCTCAGCCCGAACAAACTGATTGATCAAAGATACACTGACTGCTTGCCCTAATGTCGACTGTCAGATAACACGCTTAGCTACTTTGACCACGTTGACTGTACCCTCAGAAGGAATCATCAAACCTCCTTTGTTTTTTAATGTGAGCAAGTGGTAGCTTTGATCATATGATGCCGGTACAGCATCTGTTACCAAACTAGCATGGCACATATCACAGGACAGCTTTCTCAAAATCCGGTCTAAGGGCTACCTCCCACTGCTTCCTGAGGTGGATTTCTTTGGGAAACTTTCAAGGTTTGAGAAATGTTAACAGCTAACAACAATCTACATAGTTAGTGACTAAATACATTTAGCCAAAACATTGTTTGGAGGCTCACTTGAGCACATAAATGCATAGCTTTGCTAGCTTAGCCTGGCGTAGCTAAAGTTAAGATTATAAAACGGGATTTTCTAATGGCCAAATATAACCAAAACAATTGTTCATCTTTACCTATGAAATGTAATCTGGTTTGGAGCGTACAGCGGTTTGTACAATCCCAAGAAACACATGCGTGAGGCGTCTAATAAATTCTATGTCTATGCTCTAACTGCCCTGATGACACATAACCCCCTGCCAGCCATCATGGGGGGCAGTTCACTAGATGGACTCATGTCTGCAAAGATGTTCTCTTTTAAACTTACTGTTTAACCTTTACAATGTATGGGCATCACTGGCGGGTGCCCATAACTCTTTATCTGACTTTGTTCATTTTTATACAGCATATTATTAACCTACAAGTTAAAATGACATACAGTGCATTGTCTGTGTGGAGGTGGCATGGTCTCCCTGTCTCTGTGTGCTGGTCCTTGCCTTACAGCAAACATGAAATTAGGGTCACCTACACTTTAGCTTTCAGAAGGAGACCAAGCAGTGTCATGTCACACCACTCACTGGGTTCATATGAGGGACCGAGAGGTATTTGAAATTCAGAACTCAGAAATGTAGCAAAAAGTCAGGAGTGGTCTCCCCTTGACTTTCTCATATACTCAAATATGGATTGGATATTTGAGGAGTATGTATCTAAACTACACGGCAATGGTTATATTTTTATATTATGTACATCACTGAAGAACCATCAATAGCAAATTAAGTCAAATTAATAATATATTGAACAATTATTATAAAAGTAAAGTTGAAGAAATCGGACTCTGCAGCTGCATGAAAAAAAGGTAAAGTACCACTTCTGGTGAGCGGAAATAGCCCAAAAGTTGATAGAAATCTGCGTTTTATACCTAATACTTGAATGCAGAATTTGGTTGACCTAAGAGAAAGGGTGCACAAGTTATCGTGTTTACACACACACACACACACACACATGCACACACGCACACACACACACACACACGCACACACACACACACAGACATAATTAAATGGAATTTAATGGAATTTTCAGACTCAGGGGGGTCTAAAATGTCGAGATTCATCAAATCTGAAAATGTAATTTTTGGACAATTACAATACTTTCCCTATACTTCATATACAAGAAAGTAAAAATGGGTTGGACAACAACGTCCTTATCCATACCAGCCTCTTCCTGCTCAGGCTAGTGGTCCATCCATTCATTATTATTTTAAGCTGCTTAATCCAATTGTGTGGCTGAAGGTGGAATGAAGCCATGTTGACAGCACAGAGTGCAAATGAGGAACCAGCTGTTGATGGGGTGCCAGTCTATCATAGGGCACACTCACACACCCTCTCCCATACAGGGCCAGTCTGGAGTCATCACATAACGTAAACCTCTTATCTTTGGGATGGGGAAGGTAAACCTGAATATGTGGAAAAAAAGCCACATAGACACTTGGAGAACATGTAAACCCAACACAGAAAGTGACTGAACCCAAATTTAAACCCAGAACTCAGGGGCACAAACCATGGTGGAAAGGTTGATAAGTGTAAATTTTAAATATTTTTTAAACAATAAAAACAAGTGGGAAAAAAGTTCATGAAACAAATTTCTCCACCCACTAATGTTTGTCTGTCCTACGTAGCACGCTACACTTAGCATGTTATGTTTTTCATTTAAGGGGATGTTAATATCCCACTGTCCCATAGTGTCAAGGACCCATGGTGTTGCCCCTTCTGTGTGGCACTTCTGTGCATGTTGCCCTGCTTCCAGACCATTAAACTAATCCCAGTTTGGATTGAACTGGCTGATGCAACCTTTCCTCCAGACCTGCAAGAAGCGCCGAGTGACAGAGAATCCCTGCTGGCACCGCTTCAAGAAACAGCAGGCTCAGAGCGCACATGGCAGCAGCAGGACGCCACACTAAGCCTCCTCATCTTTGCTTCTTTGTCTGCTGTGGGGATTCTTTTACATGATGGCGTGGTCTTCTCGAACACAAACACAACTTGGATATTCAGCTCAGTCGTTTTCACACATTTTAATTTGTGTTAAGAAATGTGCCAAGATACATCTCATGTTGTATCACTAAGAGAGTGTCTAGAGATGTAAATTTCACATATATTCTTTGCAAAGCTTGGGAGAATAAAATTTAAAGCAAAAAAAGAAAAAGAAATATCCTCCTATTTCAGATTTTTTTCTCAGTAATGGCAGTTTCTTGGTGCAGGGCATGAACCAAGCCTGGGTGGGATGCTGCACTCCCTCATGTTCTGTCATACCAGGTCACCCATGAAGAATGAGTGGCCTAATGCTGCTGTCTCACAGTGCCATTCCTGTTCTGGGCGTTGTCTGCTTAGCATTTGCACATATGTTCAGTGTCTGCATCATTTTTCCCTGTGTCAAACCAAATTATTAGGGGGCAGCTACAGGGCTGCAAAAAGGGCAGTACCACCTCTGAACAGGGGAAGGTTCTGTTAGTAACAACAAGTCTAGCTGGGGACCTCCAGAGCTCAAATTATGCACATCCTATGACGTTTAGCGTCCTTTATATTATTTATCAGTAATGTGACATGATATGCTGCGTGTCATGTCTCAACCAGGGTTCCTTCTCAGGCTGGGGTTCAAAACTTTGCTTTATGTTGCTTTTGTTCAATTTTGACTCTTTTATCGACTTTATCATTGTGTGTTTTCCTACGATATTATATTTACCCTGTTATCTAGCAAGGGTTTGGCGATATATCCTCCCTCCAGTGGGCATTTTTTAGAAGTGCTTTTTGGAACTATGTGCAAATTACATGTCTTGAGGCCACTAACTCATACCATCGGGTAAGTTGTGTCTTTCTCAACACACAAATTTTTAAGGTGGACCTTGTGCTTTGGTCTCATAAAACATCCTTACACAATGGTTAAGGTTAGGGATGAGGGAGGACCATCTGACTCATGAAGGAAGACGACTGTTGAGTTGCCGTGTCTTGCAGTTGGAATCTCATGTAGTTCAACTGTCTCTTGGGTAACAACTGTAAACCATGTGACATAAACGTGCAATCCGATTGGCAGTTCAGCAGAGCTGTTGAATTGTGGAACTATGGAGGTCTGCAGATGGATCCACCTACCTCGTTCACCTCTGGACTTGCCCCTCCCATGAATATTTATGTCACACCCTGTCGCTGCCAAAGAACTACTGTTCAGAAGTGGAACCCTCATTTGTGTGGGCCGTGGTGCACCTTTATTTGATTGTGCCTTCCTAAATGGTCCATGTTTCTAGCTTTATAGTTATTCCCATGTGTGTGTTCAGACCAAAGTGTGTGTGTATATTTATTTATTTATTAATTTACTTACTTATCTATCTATCTATCTATCTATCTATCTATCTATCTATCTATCTATCTATCTATCTATCTACAGTTAGGTCCATAAATGTTTGAACAGAGACAATTTTTTTCTAATTTTGGTTCTGTACATTACCACAATGAATTTTAAATGAAACAACTCAGATGCAGTTGAAGTGCAGACTTTCAGCTTTAATTCAGTGGGGTGAACAAAACGATTGCATAAAAATGTGAGGCAACTAAAGCATTTTTTTAACACAATCCCTTCATTTCAGGGGCCCAAAAGTAATTGGACAATTGACTCAAAGACTATTTCATGGGCAGGTGTGGGCAAGTCCATCATTATGTCATTATCAATTAAAAAAATCTACAGTTTGGTACATCCTGAGAAAGAAAGCAAGCACTGGTGAACTTAGCAACGCAAAAAGACCTGGACGTCCACGGAAGACAAAAGTGGTGGATGATCGCAGAATCATTTCCATGGTGAAGAGAAACCCCTTCACAACAGCCAACCAAGTGAACAACACTCTCCAGGGGGTAGGCGTATCGATATCAAAGTCTACCATAAAGAGAAGACTGCATGAAAGTAAATACAGAGGGTGCACTGCAAGGTGCAAGCCACTCATAAGCCTCAAGAATAGAAAGACTAGATTGGACTTTGCTAAAGAACATCTAAAAAAGCCAGCACAGTTCTGGAAAAACATTCTTTGGACAGATGAAACCAAAATCAACCTCTGCCAGAATGATGGCAAGAAAAAAGTATGGAGAAGGCGTGGAACAGCTCATTATCCAAAGCATACCACATCATCTGTAAAACACGGCAGAGGCAGTTTGATGGCTTGGGCGTGCATGGCTGCCAGTGGCACTGGGACACTAGTGTTTATTGATGATGTGACACAGGACAGAAGCAGCCAAATGAATTCTGAGGTGTTCAGAGACATACTGTCTGCTCAAATCCAGCTAAATGCAGTCAAATTGATTGGGTGGCATTTCATGATACAGATGGACAATGACCCAAAACATACAGCCAAAGCAACCCAGGAGTTTATTAAAGCAAATAAGTGGAAAATTCTTGAATGGCCAAGTCAGTCACCTGATCTTAACCCAACTAAGCATGCATTTCACTTGTTGAAGACTAAACTTCAGACAGAAAAGCCCACAAACAGCAACTGAAAGCTGCTGCAGTAAAGGCCTGGCAGAGCATTAAAAAGGAGGAAACCCAGCATCTGGTGATGTCCAGGAGTTCAAGACTTCAGGCTGTCATTGCCAGCAAAGGGTTTTCAACCAAGTATTAGAAATGAACATTTTATTTCCAGTTATTTAATTTGTCCAATTACTTTTGAGCCCCTGAAATGAAGGGATTGTGTTAAACAAAATGCTTTAGTTGCCTCACGTTTTTATACAGTCGTTTTGTTCACCCCACTGAATTAAAGCTGAAAGTCTGCACTTCAACTGCATCTGAGTTGTTTCATTTAAAATTCAATGTGGTACTGTACAGAACCAAAATTAGAAAAAAGTTGTCTCTGTCCAAATATTTATGGACCTAACTGTATCTATCTATCTATCTATCTATCTATCTATCTATCTATCTATCTATCTATCTGCCAAACATTTCATTCTTTCATTACATGTGGCTATGATGGATTGCTGCCTTGTCCCGTGCAGTTCAGATTGGCTTCAGCCCCACACACCCCCATATTTTACTAAGCTGCTGCAAACTGAAGGATCCAATGACTTAGAGATGATTCACAGAGAAATGAGTGGCCTCTACAACACGTCCTGGTCTGTCCTCCATTGCTTTATGCCACTGCTCATTTACTGCACGTTGTAAAAGGTGGAGGCCACATTTTCTTAAAACAAAAAGTGAATCTTCCTTCTGTTCCTTGCTACAGTTTTTCTCATTCACTTTTCTACATTTTTCAGTTATGAATTAAAGTTTTCAAAATGATTGTCCAACCTCCACATCTTCTAGTCACTTGCGCACATCATATAAGCCATATCTCATTGTTTTGAACAAACTGCTAATGCTTTGGCACATTCATGCCGATGATGATGTACAAGTGTCTGCTGTTTCCGACATTATAAACTGTATATGCCATGGTGATCAAAGTGAATTATATTGGTTCTCCATTGAATAGTCTTACCTGCCACAACATTGACTTGAGGTGTTAGTTCATTGCCAAAGTCATTACATGCTAAATGTTTGAACCAGGTGTCATAATTTGTCAATTGTATTCTCTGTACATTTCTAGTAGCCTTTGTTGGTAAATGTGCCCTGAATGGTGAATTGCTCTCACTTGTATCTTAAATTTCACCAGTGAAGGCGAATGTTTGAAACATTAGTTCAACCAACGTTCTGCCAGTCCTCTAAATATCTCAGAGGTGCATCTCATGAACCTTCAGTTGGCAAGAATATATCGACAGAGCACAACATGATGTTTGGATTTCTGACATTGGAAGAACAACAAGGAAATGAATGGGGTCAACAGCTGGAAAGAAGAAGAAGTGCAAGGCTGCATGGTGGAAGGGTTGGGAGCAGGGCCGGATTTATATGAAAAGAGGCCCTAGGCTATTCCACTTATGAGGCCCTTTCACCTTCCATTTTTAAGTTTGTAAATTACATGAGAGATAATAAAATACATCATTACTGTGATATATATCAATATGTTAAATGAAACATGTTGTGATTGGTACTAACCTGTGTGGAAAATTAACGCGTTGATCTTAACCGATACATTTTTATGTTTGTTTATTAGTCATATGCGTAGAATTTCTCCTTATTTTCGGTTCAGCGTTTTAGTGTTCACTGTTTTTAGAATAGTGTAATTTTAATTTTGCTAACAATTTGAATGTAGGCCCCTCTTGATCTTGAGGCCCTAGGCTGAAGCCTAGTTAGCCTATAGGAAAATCCGGCCCTGGCTGGGAGGCAAAACAGAGGACGAGGTAGAAGAGGCCAAAGACACAGGCACATTCCCAATGAAATAAAGACCACAATTGGGGACCATGTTCTTAATTATGGCCTTACAACGGCCAAGGCTGGTCATAGGGTGCAACCGAATGTTGGGAGAACAACCTTAATCATTCAAACATAGAGACCACAGGTATGTAATCCAACAATGTGCACTGTACTGTAATACTCTATACTTACTGTAATGTGTCATATTACAGTATTCCACTTGCATTTGACAATATACAGTAAATACGCTTCATACAGATACATACTATATTTATATACTGTAACACACAAACACACACATGCAGAGATATATACAGTGTACTGTATATGCTCAGTGACATATTTTTTGAAATCTCACTCAATCTTCTGTTTTGCATTGCTGTATTTTTCCCACATAGGACTGCAAGACCACCTCACAGGGGTGACTCTGTATTCTGTATCACAACAACCTGTCCACAAACTGTAAAAGCGTAAATGTGAATCCTGTCCAATCTCTTGCAGTCAATATCCTACATACAGTTAGTCAGCTGTAACTTTGTACCGTTGTAATTGATATACAGTATGCCATACATACAAAAAGTGCAGCCTTGTGCATTTTCAATCATTGTCATCAAAACCTTAGCCATAGTTCACCTCAGAAAATACTCACAGAGTACACAGTGATGTTGACAACATGGCGAAGCATTTCGTTTGTAAACAAAGTCACAAGGACTTGTCATTCTGGTGGCACTAACATAAATGTTCATTGACATAAATATCTGCTTTTGCGAGACAAACTGAGGATTCTGAGCGTGTCACGGGCTTTTGCAGGTAATCCATTGTGTGGTGCTGTTTGTACGAATTGTCTGAGAAATGCACTTACTGTTTTTCAGATGTTAAGGATGAATTCGAGAAATGTCCCAAAGTGACTGAGAAAAAATGTTATCTATTACTAAAGCCACCGTATAAAACGCAGTCTTCGGGGGGTCGTGTTTGTGGAGACTCCAGTCATCTCCAGTCATCATGCGGGTTTCCTCACTTTTAAATTATTCTCGTCTCCGCTTAATGTGCTTCGTTAAATGAGCTTAGAAGTCTGTGCTACACACTTAGCGAATTGATTTTCTTGTTCTGATAATTGTGGCCGCTGCACCAGATGGCATCGCTTTGTTAATCCTGCCAAATCCACAAGGCACAGATCTTTTTTATGCCCGCCCGCAATGATTGGTAAGCTCAGAGCCTGAACCTCAACCGACTTAGCAGGAGCCTGGCGGCTGAAGAAGCTGACGTCACACTTGTTACTGGGCAGGTCTGCGTTACGTAACCGGGCACTGGCGCGCCCTTCTGCTGCCACGGAGCGCGTGGTGCGGCTCGGTTAGCCCATGCGACTTGGCCTCGTCTTTTTATTTCGGTTTGTATACAGTTATGCTTGATAAATTTAGTTATAAACATAACTAAAAATAAATAAATGAAGTTGCAAAAAAAGGTTTATTTTCTCCATGTTTTCACTGCTGCTTATTATGCACCCTAGTTGTGTTAAACTGTCTGCAGCAAACACTGCAAAATATTTAAAATAAAAAAGATAGAAAATGTGGCCCAGATTTGGGCTTTGAAGCCACAGGATGACAGGTCTCCAGCATCACCTCACGTAACGTGCCCGTGTTTAATCTGTAAAAGCAGGTCCAGACTTTACAAAGACGCGTGCAATATTAATATCAAACGAGGAGACATTGACTGGCTGACTGGAAAGGTCATTTATGCTGTTTTTCATTACTGGCGTTTGACATATCTGACATTAGCAAACTGTGATGTTTAATTGGGTGAAAGTCAAATTGAGAATTGAAAGGCCGTGAGTTGGGGATCATCAGACTTTCTTTTATTATAAGTCTTCATCTTGGACCGTAATGAATAGCAATGAGGAAACCCCGCTGAGTTTGTTTCCAGTCGAGTTTGGCGAAATTGCGGAAATGTTCGGGAACTTCATAGAACTAGGGAGGATGAAACAGGATGAAACTAGTTTGGACTGGATTATAACGGTACAGCAGCTTTTCAAGTGTCTCTGACGGCTAAGGAAACGCCTGCCATCTACGCCGGGCTGATTATTGTGACCAAAAATGTGACCTGAGAGGTGAGGTGCCACTGACCCTCAAAGAGATAAAATTAATAGAATTAAACATCAGAGCAGCAACATTTCTTGCAGGCAGGAAGCACAAATTCACTAAGTCAGCCCCCACAGCTTTGAGAGCTGGGGCTCACCATTCCCGAACTTAAAAATACAGTTTCTTTTTTATTTCCTGTAGAGAAAAGCCAAGCAAAATGACACCTTTTATTGGCTAACTAGAAAGATTACAATATGCAAGCTTTCGAGGCAACTCAGGCCCCTTCTTCAGGCAAGATGTAATGTTGTATGTAATGTTGCCGAATGTAATGATTACATCTTGCCTGAAGAAGGGGCCTGAGTTGCCTCGAAAGCTTGCATATTGTAATCTTTCTAGTTAGCCAATAAAAGGTGTCATTTTGCTTGGCTTTTCTCTACATTCATAATGCCTAACACGGTACAACACCCTAGTACTACTTTTTTATTTCCTGACGCTTTTGGTCATTCACCGCCGCTGCTACCCAATAAGCGCAACACTAAGCGCGTGGATTCTTCTGTCTGTGCTGTTTGCTTCATCTGCACAGCACTCTGGGAAACACAATTACAGGGGTATTACACACAGGCTCGAGTGAAGGAAGGTCGAAAGCTTTGGAATATTTTGGGATGGCAACATGGATGTCACTGATTACTAACAGTGTCCAGCAAAAGCAATGCTAGATGTTGTGAGAAAACAACAAAAGCGACAAACAGCATGTATTGGGGGTGGCTTCTGATTAGATAGATAGATAGATAGATAGATAGATAGATAGATAGATAGATAGATAGATAGATAGATAGATACTTTATTAATCCCAATGGGAAATTCATATTATCCAGCAGCAGCATACTGATACAATAAATAATATTAAATTAAAGAATGATAATAATGCAGGTGAAAAACAGACAATAACTATGTATAATGTTAAATGTTAACGTTTACCCCCCCGGGTGGAATTGAAGAGTCGCATAGTTTGGGGGAGGAACGATCTCTCAGTCTGTCGCTGAAGCTGCTCCTCTGTCTGGAGATGATACTATTTAGTGGATGCAGTGGATTCTCCATAATTGACAGGAGCCTGCTCAGTGCCCGTCGCTCTGCCACAGATGTCAAACTGTCCAGCTCCATGCCAACAATAGAGCCTGCCTTCCTCACCAGTTTGCCCAGGCGTGAGGCGTCTTTCTTCTTAATGCTGCCTCCCCAGCACACCACTGCGTAGAAGAGGGCGCTCACCACAACTGTCTGATAGAACATCTGCAGCATCTTATTGCAGATGTTGAAGGACGCCAGCCTTCTAAGGAAGTATAGTCGGCTCTGTCCTTTCTTGCACAGCGCATCAGTATTGGCAGTCCAGTCTAATTTATCATCCAGCTGCACTCCCAGATATTTGTAGGTCTGCACCATCTGTACACAGTCACCTCTGATGATCACGGGGTCCATGAGGGGTCTGGGCCTCCTAAAATCCACCACCAGCTCCTTGGTTTTGCTGGTGTTCAGTTGTAGGTGGTTTGAGTCGCACCATTTAACAAAGTCATTGATTAGGTCCCTATACTCCTCCTCCAGCCCATTCCTGATGCAGCCCACGATAGCAGTGTCATCAGCGAACTTTTGCACATGGCAGGACTCCGAGTTGTATTGGAAGTCCGATGTATATAGGCTGAACAGGACCGGAGAAAGTACAGTCCCTTGTGGCGCTCCTGTGTTGCTGACCACAATGTCAGACGTGCAGTTCCCGAGACGCACATACTGAGGTTTGTCTTTAAGATAGTCCATGATCCATGCCACTAGGTATGAATCTACTTCCATCTCTGTCAGCTTGTCCCTAAGGAGCAGAGGTTGGATTGTGTTGAAGGCGCTAGAGAAGTCTAGAAACATAATTCTTACAGCACCACTGCCTCTGTCCAAGTGAGAGAGGGATCGGTGTAGCATATAGATGATGGCATCCTCCGCTCCTGATATGCAAACTGCAGAGGGTCAAGGGCGTGTTGAACCTGTGGCCTAAGGTGGTGAAACAGCAGCCTCTCCATGGTCTTCATCACATGTGATGTCAGAGCAACAGGCCGAAAGTCATTCAGCTCACTAGGATGTGATACCTTTGGGACTGGGGTGTTGCAAGATGTTTTCCAAAGCCTTGGGACTCTCCTCTGTTCCAGGCTCAGGTTGAAGATGCGCTGTAGAGGACCCCCCAGCTCCGATGCACAGACCTTCAGCAGTCGTGGCAATACTCCATCTGGACCCGCTGCTTTGCTGGCACGAAGTCTCCTCAGCTCTCTGCTCACCTAAGCTGTTGTAATTATGGGTGGGGATGTCTAACCTATGCTGGTATCAGCAGAAGGATGTGTGGAAGGTGCAGTACTCCGAGGTGAGAGTGGGTTAGGGTGGTCAAACCTGTTAAAGAAGTTGTTCATTTGGTTTGCTCTCTCCATGTCTCTCTTGATGGTGGTACCCCGCTTCGAGCTGCAGCCAGTGATGATCTTCATCCCATCCCACACTTCCTTCATGCTGTTATTCTGCAACTTCTGCTCCAGCTTTCTCCTGTACTGCTCCTTCGCCGCCCTGAGGTGGACTCGGAGTTCCTTCTGCACGCGCTTGAGCTCATGCTGATCACCGTCTTTAAAAGCCCTTTTCTTCTGGTTCAAAAGGCCCTTAACTTTTGAAGTTAAGTTAACTTAGATTAACTTAGCCCTGCCGACTCGGAGATCCTTTGGTCACATCGTCTCGACAATAAATGATGCCCCCTTCTAGATGTGATGGTGCGGATCGGCTCCACACTCCCAGTTGCTCTAGGGATCCTCTTGAACCCACGCCCGCTGATAACATAACCGAGGGATGAGCCAGTGGATGAGGACACAACACACAAATGTAGCAAAGGGTACACTGTAAAAAAAATAATGTTAAATTTACGGTAAAGTACTGGCAGCTATGTTGCCAGAATTTTACCGTAATAAATAAGGTGACAATGTTTTTAGGTCTACAGTATAACTTTGTAGTAAATAATGTTTTTTTCTTTACAACACATTCCAATGGGAGAGAATATTCAACCATTACCAGAAATCCATGCACTGTAATAAAAATGCCAATCAATAAACCATTAGAAAGTATTGTCAGAGTCAAACCCCAGTACGCAGTTTGCATCAGTAAAGTAACAACAACCAATAGCAAACATCCATCCATTATCCATTATCCGACCGCTATATCCTAACTACAGGGTCACGGGGGTCTGCTGGAACAGGCAGGGACAAACCCTGGGCAGGGCGCCAGCCCACTGCAGGGCACACACCCACACACTAGGGACAATTTAGGATCGCCAATGCACCTAACCTGCATGTCTTTGGACTGTGGGAGGAAACCCACGCAGACATGGCAAGAACATGCAAACTCCATGCAGGGAGGACCCAGGAAGCAAACTCAGGTCTCCTAACTGCGAGGCAGCAGTGCTACCCCTGCGCCACAGAATAGCAAACATGTACCATTTAATTATACATATTGAAAACAATTCAATACTTCAAGGATCTTCTCAATCCCACCAGCATGTCTTCCTTAGAGGAATCAGAGCTGGAGGACTCCGGGGTGGGGGCACGTCCATAACAGGGGCCGAGGTCGCCGAGGTAGTTAAAAAGCTCCGAGGTGGCAGGGCCCCTGGAGTGGACGAGGTTCACCCTGGGTTCCTCAAGGCTCTGGATGTTGTGGGGCTGTCCTGGTTGACACGTCTCTGCAACATCGCATGGACATCGGGGGCAGTGCCTCTGGATTGGCAAACCGGGGTGGTGGTTCCCCTTTTTAAGAAGGGTGACCGGAGGATGTGCTTCAACTATAGGGGGATCACACTCCTCAGCCTCCCTGGTAAGGTCTATTCAGGGGTGCTGGAGAAGAGAGTTTGGTCGATGGTCGAATCTCGGATTCAAGAGGAACAATGCGGATTCCGTCCTGGCCGTGGAACACTGGACCAGCTCTACACCCTGGCCAGGATCCTGGAGGGGGCATGGGAATTTGCCCAACCAGTCCACATGTGTTTTGTGGATTTGGAGAAGGAATTCGACCGTGTCCCTCGAAGCATCCTGTGGGGTGTGCTCCAAGAGTATGGGGTACAAGGCTCGTTGTTACGAGACATCCAGTCCCTGTACAGGAGGAGCAGGAGCTTGGTCTGCATTGCCGGTAATAAGTCGGACTCGTTTCCTGTTGAGGTTGGACTCCGCCAGGGCTGCCCTTTGTCACCGATTCTATTCACAAGTTTTATGGACAGAATTTCTAAGTGCAGCCAAGGAGGGGAGGGGGTCTTGTTCGGTGACCTCCGAATCTCGTCTCTGCTATTTGTGGATGACGTGGTTCTGTTGGCTTCATCGGACAGTTTGCACTGGAGCGGTTCGCAGCCGAGGGCGAAGCAGCACCTCTAAATCCGAGGCCATGGTTCTCAGCCGAAAAAGGGTGGAATGCTCTCTCCGGGTTGGGAGTACAGTACTGCCTCAAGTGGAGGAGTTAAAGTATCTCGGGGTCTTGTTCACAAGTGAGAGAAGAATGGAGCGGGAGGTTGACAGATGGATCGGTGCGGCATCCGCAGTAATGCGGGCTCTACAACAGTTCGTCGTGGTGAAGAGAGAGCTGAGCCAAAAGGCGAGGCTGTCGATTTACCAGTCGATCTATGCTCCTACCCTCACCTATGGCCACGAACTTTGGATAGTGACCGAAAGAGAAAGATCATGGATACAAGCGGCCGAAATGAGTTTCCTCTGCAGGGTGGCTGGACTTTCCCTTGGAGATAGGGTGAGGAGTTCAGTTATCCGGGAGAGACTCGGAGTAGAGTTGCTGCTCCTCTGCATTGAGAGGAGTCAGTTGAGGTGGTTCGGGCATCTGGTTAGGATGCCCCTGGATGCCTCCCTCGGGGGGTGTTCCGGGCATGCCCCACAGGGAGAAGGCCACGGGGCAGACCCAGGACACGCTGGAGGGATTATATCTCCTAGCTGGCCCTGGAACGCCTCGGGGTCCTCCCAGAGGAGCTGGAGGAGGTGGCCGGGGAGAGGGAGGTCTGGGCTTCCCTGCTTAGGCTGCTGCCCCCGCGACCCGACCTCGGATAAGCGGTGGATAATGGATGGATGGATGGATGAAAACAATTTAATGTTTAAGGATGTTGTGGCACATTGTCTGGTGGGGAATAAAGTTTGCTTTTGTGGTGTTTGGTGTCCTACAGGTGTGCCAGCTTATCAAATACAACCCCCCATAAATCAGCTTCCATAACCTCTAAAAACCTTCAGCACGCAGGGAAAAATACGTCAGCTAACTTGGTTTAAGTTTTGTGTTCCCCACTATTCAAAGGTATGCGGATCACTAGGAACAATACGGTAAAAGGGGGCGTGTCCTTATGCAAATATCGTAACTTTGGTGTTACTGTACTGAAACAGCACTTTACCGTGTTACATTTTATGCTTGTTTACCTTCGCTATTTAACCGTTTTACACTGTAAAATTAACAGAGATTTTTACAGTGTAATTGTAATGCATCAGTAAACGGTATTTAGCATATTTTGAAGGTAGAAAAATATCGATTTTACAGAACTTGGCTGTAAAAAAATAATGAAATGTATTGTTTAAGATATATAGGTAGTTTTCAGTAGAACATAAGGTAACTTTCCTTTTTTTCAAAAAAGGAATTTTACTTTCACCATTTACAGGATTTTTAACGTTAAATTTACTGACATTTTTAAAGTTCTCCAGTGCTTTTATTAAAAACAATCAAAACAGTGTTCAAAAGTGCAGTGCGAAAGTACCATAATAAATAAATAATCGATAAAAAAAAACTGAATTATAGAGGTTAAAGACAGTTCCAATAAATATTTATTAAAAAATGTTAAACGTGTCCTTTGCAATTCTTGGTGCCTTCTGGTTAAACTGACGCCTCTCCACCTTATCGTGATCGGCCCTCACAGCACAGAGAGACGTTGACCAACAGGCACAGATGACCTTTTATTCCTTCTAATGTCCCCTCCGCCAATCCCATGGCATTCCATGGGGAGCCGCCGAGCCCTGCTCTTCTCACTCCACTGCCAATACCCGGCTCCTCCTGGCGAGAGCACAGCCTGAGCATAATGGTCGCTTCTGCTCCCTAGTCGCTCAACAGGACCAATCTCTCAGTCCCCTCCTAAGCGTCAGCCAAATATTCCTGTCTGCCTGCTTCCTCCTGTCTTGCACTGGCTCTCACTCACTCCTGGTTGTCTCTCTCCTTCTTTTAACCTCTGTTCTTTTTTTCTTTCATTTTTCCTTTCCGCCTTGTTGTGCCAGCTCTCCCAGTGCTTCGATCGCACACCACAGAAGGCTGATGAAGCAACTGAGACAGACCCCACCCTCACGTGCAGGTGCATCTCGCCCTAACTAGCTCACCAACCTCCCACAGCTGGATGAGCATGCACACCCACAGAGATTGAGTTGGCCAGTTAATTATTTATTTACTTAAAAACAACCTAGTGATTATTAAGCCGCGGACCTTGTATTACTCACTGGGCGGTTGCCATTTTGAAGCTCCAGGACTGGACGGGGCAGGGTCACTTGCCCTCCCTGGGCAGTCTCATGAGACTGTGAAAGAAGAAAGTGACAAGGCAGTTAGTGGCAGTGCCCCCTCTTGGCCCGGGGTGGTATGATATACCTGAGAAGAGCTTGGATGGTGAACCTCAGACGTAATTGCGTGACAAAGTCCATACAAAAAGACACAAATACACAGACACATTTTCCAGTTTCCTTCTGTGTGCACGTTTTGTGTTTAAATGTATTCAATGGTTCTACTAATTTATAGCCCATTACTAGTGCATTCTATACTTTGGTGTCTGTTCCATCCAGGATTGGCTGCTAAAGCTCTGTGATGTCACAGTGCATCACAAAGCATTATGGGAAATAAAATTTTCTCTGAGCCAGCCACAAGGCAGATTTCCAGAAATATTCAGGGAACAAGGTCACTGGAGAGCACAGTGCTATGGTACCACGTGTGCTTAATGTTATTTTTTCCATTTCTGAGTTATTATGTCATTTGTTTTCATGTATTTTCTGTAATGTGTGAGACTTGCCTGGACACCACCAGTTGGAGACCACATCTTTATACAAAATGCTGTTTATTTTTCCGTCTTCCTTAAGACACAACACTTTCCTGCACAACACACTGTGCCGCTAGCCCCAGTCACCTTTCTCCTGGGCCTCCTTCTCTCACTCCAGGAGCTTCGTCCTGCTCCTGCACCCGACTCCAGCTCTCTGATTGGAGGGAGGCGGCCCCTTTTGTCTTTACCTGGATGAGCTCTGCTTGACTTCACTTCCTTGTGTGATGGAAGCGTCAGGAGAGCACCCGGAAGGATCAACGTCCATGGGTGTAGCGGAAGTAAATATGTCCCGGGCTCCATGAGGTTCGGGGCACCCCCTGGCGGTGACCAGTGGCCCCGACGGTCTTGAGCCTCACCGCTCCCCTTCCGTGGGCCTCTTCTAATACAGGGAGGTTGCCCCCTCGTGGCCCGGAGGATAAATACACCACGACCCGGTCCTTCCAGGCGTCCTGGCTGGGTCTGACCCCCAGCCTCGTACGACAAATGCTTATAAATATGCACTGTCACTTTAAATGTATTTTTAAAGTTCTTTGTGGGTGGAACCACAAGAGGCGGGGCCATCTGTCAATCTCTGTTTGGGAACTGCCCCCAGCTCCCCTATAAAGGCAATGGAGACAGGCAGTTCAAGTGGGACTCAATGCATTGGCAATTGTGAATATTTCTGTTTAGGGTTGGATTTTCTGTATATTTTCATTATTTTTCTCTCATTTTTTAAGGATTTTAATGCTCGCACTGTGTTTTTGGGACTTGTTCACTTTGGATTTCCTTTTAGGCAACTCCTTTAATGCCTCTGTTTGACGCTTCTTTTTAAGTTTTGGTATTTTGCAAATAAATCTTATTTTTATAAAGAATCTTTTCATAGTCTGTTTTTCCAAGACAAGCTTTTATGGTTTCTCCTTCTCTTAGAAGACACTTGGATATTTCAGGACATGTAAGTTATTTTTGAGGCTTAAATCTCTTTTGGGTCTGCAAGGCCTGAAGCAGGCTTGTGGGTTTACAGGTTTAGCCCATTTGGAGTGAGGCCTAATCCTGGCAGGCATAGGAGGCCAGGCCTGGCGTGTGGAGGCTTTTGGATGACTCACATTCTTTTTGCTTTTATGGACGCTCCAGTTCTGGACACACAGCCCATTCACTGTGAAAAATGCTTTGGTAAATTTCACCGATCAACACAAGTAAGGATGCATCTTTACTTAGTTTTGTTTGATGTTATGAATAGCTTACATCCATCCATCCATCCATCCATTTTCCAACCCGCTGAATCCGAACACAGGGTCACGGGGGTCTGCTGGAGCCAATCCCAGCCAACACAGGGCACAAGGCAGGGACCAATCCCGGGCAGGGTGCCAACCCACCGCAGGACACACACAAACACACCCACACACCAAGCACACACTAGGGCCAATTTAGAATCGCCAATCCACCTAACCTGCATGTCTTTGGAATGTGGGAGGAAACCGGAGCGCCCGGAGGAAACCCACGCAGACACGGGGAGAACATGCAAACTCCACGCAGGGAGGACCCGGGAATCGAACCCAGGTCCCCAGATCTCCCAACTGCGAGGCAGCAGCGCTACCCACTGCGCCACCGTGCCGCCCGAATAGCTTACATGAAATAGAAAAAAAAAATGATAGGTCCACCAAAAGAGCCACAGATCAGGCCAGGAACGTTACTGGACTCCCTAAAGATAGGCCAAGTAGGCCTCAAACTTTTAAGCTTGCAAAGGCTTAAAATGGGGAATTGGTTTTAAAAGTTCAAAAAGACTTTAAATGCACCAATAAATAAATAAATGACACTCATAGAAAAGGACACCGTTAAACATCTGACGTAAGAAATTTATAAATGAATACACTTATTAGAATTTAACAAAAGAAGAACAAAAATTAGGCAAAAAGGGTTTGGCAAACATGCAACCCTAACAAATCCTTATCTGTCATTCAGAAATCCTAATCCAAAACAGAGACAAGATAATCAGAAACCAGAATAAAATGCACTTTTCGACAATGAATGAGCCATTGAGGGACCTCCTTGAGCCTGAAAGGCCATCCCTCAGCAGTGACATGATGGTGGTCCCACCTCTTGGGGTTTCACCCACAGAAGACAAGGAACATAACACAGCGCACCATAAATAAACATTAAAGAAATAAACAGAACAATATTAACAATAATTAAATAAACATACAAAAATACATCATATACTTCAGAATATAGAAAAATGACAAAGAAATGGAGAATAAACATAGGCCACAGAACTGTAACATAACAGTTATTGTTTAACCCTGGTTTATCGTTTCACATGTGATGTTTTTCTTACATCGTTTTACAGTTGTGGCCAATGTGGAGAGAACTGAGACGGGTCAAGATAAAAGGTTTTAATCTCACAGAAATCCCTGTTTACAAATCATAACAGAAAAGCTGAAATAGTTTGTTCCCTACAGTCTTCAAAATCAGGACTTGTGTGTGACTTCAGCAGATGTGGGTCCAAAAATGAACGCTGACTTCCAGTTGTCTAATTTCTTATTTAGAGAAGGGACTGAAAGGGGAGGGACTTCTGGAATGGTCTGGAAGTATGGACCATACTCTTCTGTGGGCTGCTCCTCCATTCTAGGGCTGGAAGAGGAACAGAGGTTAGTAACTGTGTTTCATCCAAATATGTCCCCTATTTGAGCTCCAGGGGACAGCCTCCCACGTGTCACCGTTCACTTGCTTTGACAGATGGTTTACAGTGTGAAGGATCTTTTTATATACAATACAATACAATTTACTTTTGTATAGCCCAAAATCACACAAGAAGTGCCACAATGGACTTTAACAAGCCATGCCTTTTGACAGCCCCCCAGCCTTGACTCTCTAAGAAGACAAGAAAAAACTCCCAAAAATAAAACCCTAGTAGGGAAAAAATGGAAGAAACTTGGAAAAGGCAGTACAAAGATAGACCCCTTTTCAGGTAGGCTGGGTGTGCAGTGGGTGTCAAAGAGAAGGGGGTCAATACAATACAATACACAGAACAAAGCACAAGTAATCCGAAATACAATATAATAACACAATAGAAATATTACAAGTACAGAGCGGAATTCAACAGCAGATGATATTAAATAATATGATTTGGATTTGTTTAGAGTCCTGGGGACCTCAGCCATCAAGCTGCCTCCCCCTATTGGAAACACCTGAGTCAGCGCTGGGCCAGCCAATCCGATGAAAGGACCCCACTACCTGATGATTCCTGCGATCCTCCATCAGGGATGACTTTACCTTAGGCAGGCAAAACAACTTGGCAGGTGGGCAGTGGCACCAAGTGCCACATTTGAGTACCGAGAAGAGAAACATAATAGGTGAGGGTTAGTAACAAATTATAACTATCGCATTACTTATGTTTTAGTGCTAATGACTAACAACAGAGATGCAGTCTGTATAGTTAATCAGCAGCTCTAGTCAGGGTGTGCTAAACTGAAGTAGTGAGTCTTCAGCTGGGATTTGAAAGCTGAGACCGAAGGGACATCTCTTATAGTAGCAGGCAGACCATTCCACAGTTTAGGGGCCCTGTAACTAAAAGCACAACTTCTCTCTTTTACTGTATTAATCCTTGGAATCATAAGCAGACCGGCATCCTGAGATCTTAATGTGCGCTCTGGTTTGTAAGTCATGATAAGTTCAGACAAGTAAGCCGGACCTTGGCGATTTAAGGCTTTATATGTTAAAAGGAAGATTTTGAAATCTGTCCTAAACTTAACTGGGAGCCAGTGTAAGGATTTAGGAACTGGAGTTATGTGTTCGTATTTTCTGTTTCTTGTAATATGTGATGGACAAGTTTATGCTGGAATTGCCTAAAATGTTAGACTTGATTTACATGTACACCCGCAATACTCATCTATATGAAATTCACTCATCACTCATTCTCACCACAGACAGCAATGGCCAAAGCTGGCTACTTTAGCATCAATATCTCAAGGGGTGGAGTGTAGTAGAGAATTAAAAGTTTTTCAGTTTATTAAATAAGACTTATAAAACTAATATTAGCTTGTGATTTTGTATATTTAAACTGAAGGTTAGCAAAAAGGACCTGACAGATGGGCAATGAAATCATGCTGTTCTGGAGCAGGACCTCAGACTTTGCACGTGATACCCCACTTGATTTAAAATTAGTAAAAGTGAGAGAAGTAATGTCTGTTCATGTATTGGATTTATTTTTACTGGTAACATCTGCGTGTCTTAGAAATCGCTAACACCCAAAGCTGTAAATCTTGTTATTGTTGGAGACAAACTGCCTTAAAACAAATTATTTTTTAATGCTATTTAGTCCTTGTTTTAATCTGAAGTTCTGCTGCTCAGGCTACAGAGAGCCCAACAATTAAGAGAGAGTTCCACGGGCAAAAAATATTTAATGTACTCAGACTATTTATCTCTTAAAATCCTCAAATCCTTGTTTGTTTACCCAGATTCTTTTGTACTGTAAGAGACTATACGATTTTTTTATTATTATATTATTCCCAGGACATGGTCATGGTTCCCAACCAGATAAAGGTGGAGTGCTCTATCCAGATTGGTGATGAGGTGAGGTGATTAAATATCTTGGGGTCTTGTTCACGCAGATCAACAGACAGATGGGAGCAGAGTCCACAGTTATGTAGACGTTGTACCGGTCAGTTGTGGTGAACAGTGAGTTCACCCAAAAGGTGAAGTTCTAAATTTACTGGTCAATCTCACTTATGGTCACAAAAGAACTCAAATGTGGATGCAAGCGGCAGAAATGAGCTTCCTTCACAAGGTGCCTGGGCTCAGCCTTAGAGATAGCGTGAGGAGTGCAGGCATTCGTGAGGAACTCAAGGTAGAGCTGTTGCTCCTCCACATCAAAAGAAGCCAGTTGAGATGGTTCCCGTATCTGATTAGGATGCCTCCTGGACTCTTCCTTGGGGAGGTGTTTTGGGTATGTCCAACCAGGAAAATACCTCGTGGCAGAACTACGCTAGAGAGATTATATGTCTTGTCTGGCCTGAGAATGCCTTGGCATCTCCCTGGAGGACTTGTCAGTGAAAAGTGACATCTAGGGCATCATTACTTAGACTGCCACCCTTTACCCAGTCCTGGATAAGCAGCCGAAAATGGATATATAGATGGATGGATTATTTCCAGGCCTTTTTTTTTCAAAATTTTTAATGGATTAACTAAATTTGGGTTTTGTTTGTTTAAAGGGTTGTTATCAGGTACACATCTGACATGCTGTTATGATATCCTTCATCAACTCTAACTCTATGATTGTGAACTGCAAAATGCCACTTGGGATAATACACTTTGGTACCATCAGTGGGGGAACATCTCATTTGTGTATGTGTGTGGGTTGGGGGTGCAAATTCAATCTTGCCATTCCTCAAGGTGAATATTTCCATCCACATGGTGGAACAGTCCATTATCACCATCAGGACAGTCTGTAGTAAAAGGCCCAGTAGGTCAAAACTGCACATCTCTCCTAAGTCTGTTACTGTTGTGAACTGTGGCAGTCTCACTGGAAGGCCAGGGGTCTCGTTTATAAATATTTCAGTGTGAAAATATGTGTACACCAAAAAACACATCTCTACGTAATTTACCTTTTATACATCACAATCATCTTGTAAATGTGTGCACAAGAACGCACCTCAAACCCCATCTGGTTGCCACCCTGAAACAACTATATATGGACTAAGCTAATGAACCTCAAACACACGCAATCACGATGCTGCACACCTTCATTGGCTAGTAGAGCAGCCTCCCTTCCGATGCATCCAGCCATCACCAATTACACCTGAGCAGTCCTATGGTACTCCCAGCACAGCTTTCAAATGCTTCTCCTCTAAACTCTGGGGCAGTCCGGGAAAGGCATAAGGTGCCAGGGTCTGAGTAGGTGGCCACCCTCACCTGGCACATGTAATCCTTTTACATTTATATAGCACTTTCTCACTACTCACAGTGGGGAGCCACTTCAGTCACCACTAATATGTAGCATCCAACTGGAGGATGTGATGGTTATGACAGCACAGCTGCTAAATGGTTAAAAATATATCTTTTATTTTTATTAAGATCCTACATGTGCTCTGTCATCTAGCCAGGGATTGTACTTGTGTTTGCCTTAAGGTTATTATACCAAAAAGAAACAATTAAGTTAATTTATTATAATAAACCTTTCATATGAACCCAGGACCCTTGTCAGTGCAGTTGAGTCTACAGTGTCCCCTAGTGGTCATACCACTGTCCTACTTTCAGGACCAGACTGGGTGCATAATCTACCCTTAAGTGTAGGCGCTCCAGTAACAGCTGATTGCTTAATTATTATGTGTTTGGCAACTCTGGTTGACTTCTCCTTACTGAGTTCATCTAAGAAAACTGCACATTGGCTGGATACAAGATAAAACATGAATGTAGTTGGTTTATCTCTGACTGACACCTGTTATACTTGGACTGCCAAAGATGTAAATAGCATCTCTGAACTGTTGGCACAATGTAGTATTCTTCTGTACAATGTCTCTTATACATGATGAACTTTACCATTGCTCTTCTATTACCTGTTGTCACATACCCCTGTGAAATCTCTTTTCCAGTGTCAAAAACTGAAACATATTTGGGGGAAGTGAGATAAAAGTCACACTGTCAGATTACTATCCTTTGTTTCTACCCCAAGCTAAAAAGACTTTGAGGCAGTGAGGATGAGTGATGTTGCCCAAACTCCACATCATCGTCCTTCTCTACCAGTTCCTATGTCATAAAACAGCAACACACCCAAAAGACAGCGTCATTCTGAAGACCAGGCAGGCATCTTTCCAAATCCACATTAGTAGAGGTAGCCCACTGCAGGGTTTCTTAGGTTATGATCCATAATTGGTCACAGGTTCCCGCCATTAGGACGCATTACTGTTGTACTTAATGAGAATGGGTCACGGATGGTTTGCGAAGTGGTCACAGGTTGATTAAGCAATCGATTTTGCTCTAATGATCATCCTTGATTACAACTGTCCATGATTATCCAAGGAGAAACCCCCTTTGGCACAGACAATCAGATACAATTCTTAAAGTGGGACCCTGAATGCACTGTCGATCGTCTGGCGATTCAACAAGGAACGGGATTCAAGGATACTAAAAAGGCTAAGATTGGGTCACGACAAAAAGAAGTTCAAGAAACCCCTGGTCTATGGCATCCCAACCCTCTCGTGTCTTGTTTTCGGATTTGAAAACATTTACACTTTTTAGGTTGAATCTGGCAGATTCTGTTACCAGTGTAATTATTATTAATACACATTTTTGTTTAAAAAACTAGGGGGCTTCACCCCCTGCTTGCTTTGCTTGCCACCCCCTTTCCCCCCCTGCCAGTGCTATGTGCCATTGTGAAGAGGGGGGCTGAATCGCAGGACCATGAGAGCATGTGGAATGACTGGATAGATAGATAGATCAATATAAAAGCACCATATTATAAATAAATATGAAATGCACTGTATAATAGATAGATAGATAGATAGATAGATAGATAGATAGATAGATAGATAGATAGATAGATGTGAAAGGCACGATATAATAGATAAGTGCTGCTTCAGTTTGTCCCCCCAAACACTGTGCTCCCATCCTAATTTTTTTCACCAGTCGCCACTGCCCCAGACCATAGGAGGATACCCCTACACCCTCACAGTAACCTGTGCAATGAATCCCCAAGGCTGCAGGTGGAGCCTTTGCACACTTTCTTTCCCACGTTGTCCAGATGCAAAGGAGACAACAGCTGTCTTCCTGGTGGCCATGACCATTTCCATGGCATCCAACTATGCTGGTAGCCGGCAAATCCTTCATAAGGAATGTGAGGTCTGGGTGGAGTGTGACTGTCTGTTATCCTGATGCTAAAGTAACATTATGCCCCATCTTCCAAGCCTGCAGACTAAATATTGGACTGTTAAAAAGACTCTTACTCACACAGGAATCAATGACACTGTTTAGCAACAATCAGAGCTCCTCAAGCATGATTTTACTGCCCTCACTGAACTCTCAAAAACAACCGACTGTCTTTATCTCTGGCCCAAATCCCAAGTTAGGTTGTGGGTACAGCTGTTTCAGCAGGCTTCTCTGTCTGCACTAATGGCTTCCGAGATGAGGCAAAGGGATAAACTTTGGTTTTACTGATAACTAGCCACGCTACCTCTCAAAGGCAGATTATAGAAAAATGTTTGCTATCTGTTGCTGTACATATATCTTCAGCACCTTTCCTCTATATTTGTGTGTCTCCATCTCTCAAACGCATTCCCATAAAGCCTGCTTCTCAGACTTGGTCATTATTTTCAAAGTGCCTTGGTCGCCTCCTAACCCTAATTCTTATATCTGAAGGCAACAATCAGAATGCCTCCTATGTCTTTTCTCCACCTCGTGTGTTTCACACTCACACTTCTGACCAATCACATTGCTCTGAGGGATCGGACACACACACACACACACACACATGGATTTTATTTCCAATTTTAATTTCTCAACTCACTTTTTTGTGTGAGTGACTGTGATGACTTTGTAAAGCACTTTGTGATATTTGTTTTGAAAAGTAATATATAAATAAAACGTACTTATGTTACAGCAAATTCAACAGTTGCCACAATCAAACTTTTCACAATATGCTCAATGCAATTTCTTACTTATATTTCTTTTGCTAGTCTGTTTCTGGGTTGCTGAGGCCCTTCTACCCAGCAGTCTTCCAGACCTGTGTTTGCTTAGATGTGCACATGTGAAGGCTGAACATTTTATTTATGCCTTTGGGCTTGAAGGTTAGAGCTCTTTCAAAGTGACACATTTGTTGATTATTTTGTGATACAATTTAAAGTGTATGTGAACTTGTACATTTCACTATTTTGGAGTTGTCATAATCATTAATCATACATCATGTCTCTTTTACTGTTAAAAAGTGCTCACGTAAGGCATTTTAACCTCCCAAGGTTCTTTTGTTTTATTGGTGGACAAGCTAATCCTGGAAATGCCTGAATTATTAGACTCGTATGTTCATGCCACAATACTTACTTCTTTACATTCACTCGCCAGTACCTTAACAATAGCTGAGGTTGGCTACCTCAGTTTTCTCCAATGGAAGGGCTGAGTCTCAGAACACTTTAGCAAAAGCCTCGAGCCTGTCCAGGAGCTCTGCTCTAGCCAAGATTCATGGATATGCTGGTCTGCCCCTGGATCGCTACATTTGAACCAACTAAACAAGCTCCGCTTTAACCTGACCAAAAATTCAAGGAATACCCAAAACAAACATCAAGAGAACCAACCTGCTGCCAGGTCACCTAAATCCTTCAGTTCCCAGATCACTGCCTTTGAAAGAGTTCACCTGAACAAGCACAGCTTATTTATTAATACTTCTTACAAAACATTGTCACACACGTGTGCTTAGGGGGCAGCCAAAGGGCTCACACGAGTGTGAAAGAACGAAAGATTGAGGACTGGAACAGAGTATTAATGCTTTCTCGCTTTTTTTCACCAGAAAAACAGAGGATCAATAACACTGGTCTACAAAAAAATATTTTTGTTTGCTTCTGGGAATTTCAGAGCAGCTATTTATTAAGTGTTTTACACTGATTTCATATAATTAAGCTAGGTTTTTGAAATACACATCATTGACATTTTGACACTTTTGAATATCAATATAATATATCAACACGGTATCTTGAATTTTCTCCCACCAAAATTGTTTTGATGTAAACAAAATAAAAAAAATAATCCAAAGAACCACAGCGATTGTCAAATGTTTGTTTATTGCATTCTCACTGACCAAGTATCAGTCGTTTACGAACACTCAACGGCTTCGGTATCATAAGGGGAGTTCCCCCAACTTTTAATCTTTCTGTGTTTTTGATTTCTTCACAACGTACAAATCATTTGAACAAGCACAGCTCAAACTATATTAGACTCATCACTCAGAGCAGATAATTGTAGTAAACAAGGCAGTTTCAGTGAGATAAGCCCCACAGTTGATTTCAATTCTTACTATTATTTATTTGCAGTGAAACCAGGCATCATATACCAGAAGTCAAAATAAATTAAAACATACCACCTGAATGTTTCAAATCAATGTCCCAAGCTTTGAATGAGTAAAATTAAGGAAGATGTCATTGAAAATTGAAGAGTCTTTTCCTCTTCATCCAGCTAAGGCATTCTTAAAATGTGGGCATTTTTCTTTTTATATGTGGCACTATACTTACATCCTCCAACAGCATGATGATAAATTGCACCTTCACTAACACCGTACCCTTTTTTCTCTCTCATACCAATCATTGCATCTCACACCTCTTGTGTCAAGAGCTACGTACCATCTCTGTGTCTTAAAAGCTAATTGACATCTCTCTGTAAGGCTGATAGAGAAGCTGACTTTGATATCTGAGCTTGAAGGCCACTTTTAGTAAGTCCACATCAGTCAAAAATCAGACAACTCATCAATTGTCTACTTAATTGTCAGCTAAGTTACTTTGGGCTAATTATGAGATACAAGTTAACAGCAGCCACCTATTTCACATCTTCTTACAAGCATATACACACTGGTTAGTTTATCTAAGCTTAAAACACATATTCTAAAAACTAATAACTTTCTTTTTAACATTTTGATTCAAATTTGCATATCTCCGGAGATGCTTAATTTATTTTGAATATACAGTACCTGCCTGCTGTTTCTGTTACATTTACATTTATTTGATGAGCAGACATTTTTATCCAAAGCAACTTACAAAGGAGGTCAACATAATCAAGTAACATCAGTCTAAGGACTGTTTTGAACAATTGTAGCAGTACAGGTCACAAAATTCAGTGATCACAAGTCAGAGCTAAAAAGCTAGCATTACAAAAACATGACAAATTACCAATATGACAGATACACACAGAGCAAATAACATTCATTAACAATATGACAGATACTCACAGAACAGCAGAGTTTTCAATCGCTTCTTAAACTTGAGTATTGTGTAGAGTGGAGTCAGAACCTCTGAGTTTTTCCCAGTTGATTCTGGGGTCCATCGGAGAGGTGTTTTTACTCCTACACTACTACTACTATGCTTGCATGGACTGGGTGTTGGGCAGGGTTGTGGGGTCCAGTGGCTATAGGACATCCATTGGTGAAGAAAGGTTCACGGATCTTGACTTTGCCGACGATGTTGTGATTTTTGCAGAGTCAATGGAGGGTCTGATTGGGGCTCTGAAGAGACTGAGTGCGGAGTCTGAGTGATCTGGATAAAAGCTAAGATCCAGGCCTTTAATGACCACTTAGGCACAGCCATCAGCAGTGTGTCTGTTTGCAGAGTGAGTGTTGATCTTCTCAAGCAGTTTACTTACCTTGGCAGTGACATTCATGTCTCTGGTGACTCTTCCTATGAAGTCAGTAGACGGATTGGGAAAGCATGGGGGTTCATGAGGTCACTTGAAAGGGGTGTGTGGTGCTTGTGATATACAATACAATACAACTTATTTTGTATAGCCCAAAATCACACAAGAAGTGCCACAATGGGCTTTAACAGGCCCTGCCTCTTGACAGCCCCCCAGCCTTGACTCTCTAAGAAGACAAGAAAAAACTCCCAAAAAAACCCTTGTAGGGAAAAAATGGAAGAAACCTTGGGAAAGGCAGTTCAAAAAGAGAGTTCAAGATATCTTTGTAAAAGTTCCAAGTCTTTAGAGTCCTGGGGCTCCCTGTCTTGCTATATGGTTGAGTGACATGGATGCTATCCAGTGGCCTGAGACAAAGACTGGACTCCTTCGATATTGTGTCTCTTTGGAGAATCATTGGGTTACACTGGTTTGAGTTTGTGTTGAACGAGTGGTTGCTCACAGAGTCCCGAATGAGGCTCACTACATGCATTGCGAGGGAGCGGCAATTACAGAACTACAGCCATGTGGTGCAATTCCCCAGCGGGTGATCTGGCTCACAGGATTCCCATTGTTGAGGACACGAGTGGCTGGACCAGGCCAAGGGGATACCCATGTAACACTGACTGGACTATGTATCTGCCCCGGGGGGGGCGCCAACCACCAGGATCAGGAAATGTTTCGTCATGTGGTGGGTGCGGAAACACATTGTACCTTAAACTTGGCCTTTTGAGTTCTGGGCACACCGTTTATTCACTTAGCCACATCTTATCTAAATACAGTAAAGCCTCAATTATCTGTCACTCAATTAACTATCAGTCTCCGTTAACCATCAGGGCCAAAAGAAAGAAAGAAAAAGAAAAAAACCTTGCGCTCTTTCCCAGCACCACGAGTCATGCTGCATTTTGAAATCACAGTGTCAGTTGCGTACATTGTTGTGGCCAATAAATGTATGTGTGTGGAATTGTCACAAAAAATTGAAATTATTAAACATTTATAAAATGAGGAAAGTGCTTCAAGTATTGCTTCAATTTATGGAGTAGGAAGAGCAAGAGTGAACAATATAAAGTGTGATGTCGATAAAATTGAAAAACGTGTCAAAAATGGAACCCACTGACAGTAATGTTATTCTGTATCAAAGTTACAGTAAATGTTGTTCTGTAATGTCATTTTCTTTTAAAATTCTGTTGTTTTGTTAATATATTGTGACATGCAGGCAGCTTGTAATGCACTGTAGGGGAGCAGAAAGGGTGGAATGAATGCTGTGTAGGTGATAGGACTGGGTGAAGGGCTTGCGTTCTGTGACGGGCGGACATGACTGACTGACAGGAGAAGTTAGGAGGAAAAGGAAGGTGCAGTGGAAGGAAGTTTTGAGTAGAGAGTCAGGAGACAGTAAGCAGGAGTGTTTGCGGTACAAAGAAAGTCAGAACGTGAGTGGTGGGAGATAAACTGATCGGTAGGGAAAGCTTTCTTTTATTATTTTGGAGGTGTGCTCTGTAACCCTGATAATGGAGTATAAGACAGGGCACCATTTGTTACTGAACAAAGACTCCAAATAAAATGTAAAAAAATCCAGTACTTCTGAGTTGTATTTGCTTATTACGCTGGTCATTACAATATTATATGAATTAATTTTGTTAATACTATATGTTGTTAATATAGTTTTGTTTTGCCAATAATTATGACCATTCACTAAACTAATCTACTGTATATCATTTTTAAAGTAGCTGTTCGCTTATCCGTCTTTTCTCTTATCCGTCACGGCTTCGGTCCCAATCCCTGATGGATAATCGAGGTTTTACTGTAATGCTGTAAATAAATGCTAAAATAAAAACACCCAAATTAAATATTACAAGTCATATTTAATCAACTCTAAAAAGCACATTTATCCCCATTATATAATGCTGATTAACTATGAACAATGCAATTTAACACTTTGGCCTTTATGAATATTCATTTGTGCCTTTGATGTTGAGTATTTGATATTAGTGCTGAGGTATCTTTTACTCCTGTTTTTTCATAATTGCACTCTATGACAAAATAAGTCGATAGATCTTAATTTTATGTGATTTTTCTATAGCACTTTTTGATTCACATTTTATCATCACTGGTTCTGAGAGCCTAATCGTTGTGATACGCTGTGTCTCTTCCTCATATGAGGTTTACTGGAGGCCGCCCTCCTCTGCTACCCTCCATGGCTCCTTCCATGCAGCTCCAATAATTTTTTCCTGTTCTGCCTACTGCCTGCAAATGGCTTCATCTCACACTGTGGGGCGGAGGAAATACCATCCGCGCTCACTTTCCCCCTACACCATGAGCTGATTCAAAACAGGATAATTCTGAAGATCACTGGGGACCACCATGCCAATAGGTTTAAGAAGAAAAGCGGGTCTCCTAAGTTCAGCTCTTGTGTTTAATGATCTCTCTCACACACACACACTACACAGCTTCTCAGGGTGACTCATTCCCTTCTTACAGTATCTCTCTCCCAGATCCGTGTGGCATCATCAGAATTTTCATGTCAAAATCCCACTGCTAAGAAGCTCCTAAAACTTTTGCCTCATGTTACTCCATCATATATACAGCACAGTAACTAACAAAGCACTGAGTAATGATTTAAAGAAAAGGGTAAACCTTAATGATGCACACTTCGAGATATGAAGGCACACACATGGAATATCCGTAAATGATGAAATCTCACTTTTCTAGTCCTGTCTGTGCTTTTTGCCCATTGCTCTCTGGTTCATTAGTGCAGAACCTCATTACCTACCAGACAACAACACGCACAGCTAATGTTAGGCTGTCTACGATCCAGGTCTCTGAGCTTTAAATCAGAAGCTACCATTCTTTTCAGAGGAGTCTTGCTTTAGTTGCTGGACCATAACATAGCTGAATGTTACAGAACGCTCTGAAAGAGATCAAAGTGTATCTTTTACAATGTAATTGGAGGAACTGCTTTCATTGCATTCTTTTCTTCAGCATGTGCTAAACAGCAGGTTAAAGCTTAAAGACTTTACAATCCTTCTCATTGTACTCCATGGAAAATGCACTCAGCTTCCATGACCGTAAGCAGTATTTTTAACACATGGGTTACCACTAGCAGTTGGCTATTTAAGTACTTGAGGATCTTCTAAACAATCTCAGAGTGGCTGAAACCCATCAAAGAGCTCAGGAGGAGTGCAATCTGACATTTATCTCATCTCAGTCCTAACTCCACGTCATAATTCTGCTGATGGAAGCATGAGGTTAGTTTGTACGGCAGCTGCTGGCTGTCAGAGATCTAGGTCAGGACGTGGGGTCAGTCTCAGGGTCAGGACTAGGGAAGAAAGCTCAGTGCATCAGCCCCTCCCGAAAGCCACCATCAGACACAGCAAAACTAAAATTTACAGGTATGTTTAGTGTTTTGTATGCATATACAATATATAAAAAATTCAAAATATTTAAAGATGCACTGTATTTTATATAAAATGTATTACTATACCATAGACTACAATATTTTATTATAAATGATACTATAGAATAACTTTTTTATATAAATGTATTAGTATATGAGCATAATGCTAAGTGTACATTTATAAAAACATGGTTTAAATTGTATAAGCATGGACACATTACAAATGAAATAGTCATACATATGTATATATACATAATGCGCTCTTTGTAGTATAATGTTATATAATAATGTTCATCACACATTCATTGCATTTTTAAAAACAGCAGGATAAGAAAATCAATGGATATATAATTAAGCATTATGTGTAAAATGTACAGTACAGTTAAAGTATTTGGTTATAATACACAGTAGGTAAACATTAAAATTAACACACAAAAATAAGATATGTATACATTATGCATTGTGTTTAATTTGATATAAAGTATAATGTCGGCTAAAATTGTACACAGAATAAGTTATGTATTGTATGAAAATCAACTGTGATGAATTCTGCTGCACAAAAATCACAAATCTAGAATGGAGACCTAAAAAAATGAGACAAATCAGAAATGTCCATAAGTCTGGACCCACCGAGAAGGCCTCACCTTTGGCAGCCTAGTCCCAAACCTCAAATGGCAGGCTTTCAGCTTGCACAGGCCCAAAAACTGAGCTAAAGGTTTTTAAATAACCAAATGTCGACAATATTCACAAAAGGAGGAGAGGAATACTGTGAAAACCTTAAGAGTCAAAAACAAATATTTAAAAAAAAAATATATAATTATTTATGCTGTTTCACAGTAAGGAGACCAGAGTTAATATCCCACGTTCTTCCCACATGGAGTTTGCATGTTCTCTACATGTCTGTGTCAGTTTCCTCCTACAGCCCAAAACCCTGCAAATTAACTGGTTTTGTGTTGCTAAACTGGGCCTGTACTCTGTGTGTGTGTGTGTGTGTGAATGTGTGGGTGGTGGGTGGGTGTTCTTCCTGTGATGAACTGGTGCTCTTCCAGCCTATGCTTGCTGGGATAGGCTCCAGCTCCCCTGAAACCCTCCTCAAGATGAAATAGAATAGAGGATGGAAAAATAGATTTAACTTTTTATTGTAAAGATTCCAAAAGGGAGCAAAAAAGGAAAGGCAGTAAGAAGTAAAAACTAGACTTTGTTTAAAAGGCAAAAGCTAACAGTAAACAAATCCAATAATTGTAAAACAGGATCAGTGCCTGAAATATGAAGCTGGGATTCAAGGCAGAATCTGTAAATTGGAAACACAAAAATTATAAAGAAAAGAAATTAAGAGTAAAAAAAAATGTACTGTCAACTGCAGCGTCTCCCTTTGTACTGCTTGGGTTGTTTCCAGCAACAACATCTGATGGCTCCACACCTTTAGGGCTACATAAAGGGGACAGGGCAGAAAACACTACCTATAATAGAAAAAATATTTTATAAAACTGACTAAATACTGATACATATACATAAAAATAAACAAAATAGGGACAAAATAAAACCAAAAACAGAAATAAAATAATGTGAAAAAATAAGAAAAATAATGAATAAGCAAAGAACAAATGTGAACCAGGGTATTGTTAAGGACACATTGAAGTGCCCGGAGATTATTGTGAGCGTTGAAAAATAACTGATGACAAGAAAAAGACGTGATCAGGCAAAGCACGGGTCAGAACTGTCAGATCCAAAGTAAATAGGGCCTACCGAGGGGAAACGATAAGACAAAACTTGAGTATCAAATAAAAAACAAAAGTCAAAACCAAAAGCAAAACCCAAAACCCCACCACTGTAACCTACTTGGAAATAAGCTAGCAGACAGTAATGATTCTTTCAAAGTTGTTTTATCTGCCAAGTGAGAAAGTGTGTTGCGAATGCTGGCATATTTCATTCGTTACATTACTGGTGTAATGATTGAGGTCACATGATCTGCAAAGCTGATTTGCCTAAATAGAGCAAGTCAACTTATAAACGTTTAAAAAAATTATAAAAAGTTGTTTAATAAGCAAGCGCAGAGATCTCATATTCTGTATGTAGTTAACACACCCATGTGCACTCACACACACACACATATAAATATATATATATATATATATATATATATATATATATATATATATATATATCCAGTGGAACCTCGGTTCACGACCATAATTCGTTCCAAAACTCTGGTCGTAAACCGAGTTGGTCGTGAACCGAAGCAATTTCTCCCATAGGATTGTATGTAAATACAATTAATTCGTTCTAGACTGTACGAACTGTATGTATATATATATACTTTTTAGTTTTTAAGCACAAATATAGTTAATTATACCATAGAATGCACAGCGTAATCCATCCATCCATCCATCATCCAACCAGCTGAATCTGAACACAGGGTCACGGGGGTCTGCTGGAGCCAATCCCAGCCAACACAGGGCACAAGGCAGGAAACAATCCCGGGCAGGGTGCCAACCCACCGCAGGACACACACAAACACACCCACACACCAAGCACACACTAGGGCCAATTTAGAATCGCCAATCCACCTAACCTGCATGTCTTTGGACTGTGGGAGGAAACCGGAGCGCCCGGAGGAAACCCACGCAGACACAGGGAGAACATGCAAACTCCACGCAGGGAGGACCCGGAAAGCGAACCCAGGTCCCCAGGTCCCCCAACTGCGAGGCAGCAGCGCTACCCACTGCGCCACCATGCCGCCGCACAGCGTAATAGTAAACTAAATGTAAAAACATTGAATAACACTGAGAAAACCTTGAACAACAGAGAAAACTAACACTGCAATAGTTCGCGCTATAGTGCTAGGCACCGCTCGCTAGGCGGCTCTCTCTGTCTCTCCTGCTGCCTCTCTCTCGCACTGCCTCTGTGTGTGTGTGTGTCGCGCTCTCTCGCTCTCTCTCTCTTGCTCGCTGCATAGGAAATGCACAGGGAGAGACTGAACATGTGCAAACCGAAAGGGAACCTGGCTTGTTCGTATACCGAGTGTGTGGTCGTGAACCGAGGCAAAAGTTTGGCGAACTTTTTGGTCGTAAACCGAGTTGTACGTGTACCGAGGTTCCACTGTATATATATATACACTCTATTGGTCAAAAGCAGAGATGCCCAAACTAGGGCCCGCAGTAATGTTTGATTTGGCCCGCCACACCATCCGAGAAAAGGGGGGGGGGGGAGGGGGATGCCTTCGACACAGATCGTCACTTGTAGTTTGACATAACATTTTTGTTTATTTTATTGTTGAACTACAAAAGAGTAAACTGATATTAAATGTTTAAATTAAATGTAAATTAATTTGATTTTTTTTTTCGTGCATGCACAATTCAAGGTGCAGCACCGCCTGCTTTGCTACACTCCACGTCAATTAACGTCAACAAATTAACAAACGCAATAATGGAGAAATCAAGGCGGTGGCACACAGACAAGAGAAATTTTTAAAAAGTTTGGCAAGACGAGTTTTTATTCACTGAAGTCAAATCAAAGGCAGTATGTCTAGTTTGCAAACAGTCGGTTGCTGTTTTAAAAGAGTACAATATCCGTCGTCATTATGAAACAAAACATTCTGCAGCTTTCTCAAAGTACAGCGGCGAGGGGCGAAAACAGAAGGCTAACGAGCTGCTTGCTAAACTTCGATTCGAACAGAGCGCGCTGCTACGTCCTTTAACAGCACAAGAAAGTGCCACACGGGCCAGTTATCAGATTTCCGCTCTAATTGCTAAAAGTGGAAGAGCCTTCGCTACTGGAGAGTTCGTCAAGGAATGTCTTGCAGTGGCTGCAGAAGCAGTTTGTCCTTCTCAGGTACGAATGTTCTCACAAATTAGCCTGTCAAGAAATACTGTCACCCGATGCATAGAGGACATGGCTCAAGACATCGGCGAGCAAATCAAGACAAAGGCAAGTGCGTTCTCTGCCTATTCAATAGCCTGCGACGAGAGCACCGACATATCCGATTCCGCACAGCTGTTGGTATTTTTGCGTGGAGTAAATGAAACTTTTGAAGTGACACAAGAGCTGGCTGGCATTGAGACCCTTTCTGGTACTACTAAAGGACAAGATCTCTTTTTTGCTGTTGAGAGAGTGTTGGAAAAAAATGAATTAAAGTGGGAGAAGATGGCTGGCATTACAACTGACGGAGCGCCGGCAATGGTAGGGAAGAAATCTGGCCTTGCTACATTAGTGTCTCAGAAAGTCAGTGAATGTGGAGGAAAAGTTGTTAAGTACCACTGCATTTTACATCAAGAACAACTATGTGCTAAATCTGGCGGGCTTGTGGTTGTGATGCGTGACGTCGTCAAAATTGTTAACAATATACGCTCCAAGGCGCTTTCTCACCGACAGTTCAAGGCACTGATGGAAGAGATGGATGCGCAATATGGTGATGTGTTGTACCACCAGGAGGTCAGATGGCTCAGCAGAGGAAAAGTTCTCCGGAGATTTTTTGATCTGCGTAATGAGATCAGAGTTTTTCAGGAAAGCAAGAATGGTAATATTCAAGTGCCCACTGATAAGAAATGGCTCTCTGACCTGGCTTTCCTTGTGGATGTAACAGAGATGCTCAATGTTTTGAATGTTCAGCTCCAGGGAAAGGACCAGATTATCACCCAGCTTTTTGATCACATCAGAGCCTTCAAACAAAAACTACTGCTGCTCAAAAGACATCTCTCAGCAGGTAACCGTAACATTTACAGTTATAATATTCAGGAAATTTTATGTGCAATTATAACTATATTATTAGTAATTATATGTGGAGTTTGCATTTATAATCAGTCATGTCAGCATTTGTGTTTTTGTTGTACTTCAAGCTGATAAAATTTGCTTAAAATTAGCTTGTTTCTTAAATTGTCATGAAATAATAATTTCCTCCTTTTTTTAGTTATTCTATTTTTTTCTTCCTGTTTTACATGCCTGCTTTGCTTGTTTCACTTCCAATCTCACACTGTTCTTTCTGTTTCTCACCCCACATGCAGGAAATTTAGCCCATTTTCCCTGTCTTGGAGAGGTAGGCATGGTGAAAGAGAAGGTCCATGAATATGATGCTGTTCTCAGCAACCTTATCCAGGAGTTTGACAGTCGCTTTGAGGACTTCAGACCAACACTGCTGACTTTGAGTTGTTTGCTCAACCCTTCACCATCAGTGTGGATGCAGTCAGAGATGATCTTCAGATGGAACTAATTGATCTTCAGTGTGATTCAGAACTGAAACACAAGTTCACATCTCTTCCTTTGACAGACTTCTACAAATGTGTCCCAGCAAACAGGTACCCAAAGATGTGCAAGCAGGCACAAGTGATGCTGTCTCTGTTTGGCAGTACCTACCTCTGCGAGCAGACTTTCAGTCTGATGAACTTGAACAAGAGTAAACTCAGAAGCAAACTAACTGACTCTCACCTACAAAATATCTTGTCTTTGTCTGTAAGTCAGCTACAGCCCAATCTTGAAAAACTTCTGAAAAATAAGGCCCAGTTTCATATCTCTCATTAGGTCACGGACATTGCAACCGAGTGGTTTTATTATTGCTTACAGCTTGACTAGTGTGTCTGGCATTGAACTGTATTGTACATTGAACACTTGCAGATTGTTTGTTTTTATTGTAATAAGTTCATTAAAATGCAAAACTTTACAAATAAAATTGCATTAGTTAATCAGGTTAAAGTTGTTTTATATTTATTTTAAATGTTATGAAATAAATAAGGGGAAACCATAGCAACTTTAATGTAATGCAGTTTGATATATGATGCAAAATTTACGTTTGGCCCACGGCACCTCAGTCAAGTTTGATTTTTGGCCCTTCATAGGAAAAAGTTTGGGCACCCCTGGTCAAAAGTTTCAGAACACCTCAGATTTATGGAAATGCACAGTTTAATGTCTTAATGTTTCATGAAATCAATGCCTAGAACAAATTAATAATTGCAAAAAAGTCAAGAAATCATTAAGTGTACAAAATTTTCAGATTTTTGATTCATCACAGTCGCCACCTTTTTCTGATATAACAGCCAAAGGGTGACAACCCTTTTGATTCAGAATGCCAGTCACTCAGCAAGTCACCAACTCTTCTTCCAAGACCATCACACTTCTTCCTCCATGTTTGACAATTGGTGTCACACACTGAGGGACCGTCCTTTCACCAACTCGATGGCATACCAGCACCCTGTGTTTCAAATTTTGATTCATTGGTCCATAAGACTTTCTTCGAGTCTGCAGTAGTCCACAGCAGATATTTCAAGGCCCGATTTGGTCCTTTAAGGAAGGGCTTTGTTACGGCCACTTGCCCTTTCAGACCTGCAGCTCAAAGTCTCCTCTTCACAGTACAAACTGCGACTTGTTTTATTTGACCTGCTCTGCTAAGCTGTGTGTGAAGCTGTTGTGCCCTGAGGTTCCTGTGATCACACAAGCTGGTGACCCTTAGAAACTTGTCTTCTGATTGGGTTGTGACTTTGGGTCCCCCAGATCTCTTCCAGTTTCCAATCGCCTTTGGATTGTGTGGGACACCTGACCTGACACCTTGTTATTTTTGGAAGTTTCTCTAAGGCCTTCAGTTCTAAGGGTAATAACACTCTGTCTCATTTCATTTGTTAATTGCAGTTTTTTTGCCATTATCACTGGAATATTGTCCACGTAGTAATCCAAAGGTCGTAGTAACAGTCTGTTCTAACTCTGCTTTAAGACACACAGAGAGTTGTTAAATAATCACAGGTCCTCCCTGTGTGGAGTTTGCATGTCTTCTCAGTGCCTGCATAGGTTTCCTCTGGGTGGTCCAGTTACTTCCCACAGTCCGAAGACATGCAGGCTGGGTGGATTGGCGATGCTAAATTGGCCCTAGTTTGTGGTTGGGGTATGTGTGCGTTTTTGCCCTGTGATAGACTGGCACTTTATGCCACCTAGGATAGGCTCCAGCATCCCCTGAGACACTGTTATATATATATATATATATATATATATATATATATATATATATATATATATATATATGTATACACAGCATAAAAATATACACACAGTTACAATTATTATATAATAAAAATAATAGTGTTTACACTTTATATCTTCAATGTTCAGTTTAGAAGAGAATAGCATCAGACAGAAAATGACAGGCAACTGAACCAATAAATCAATAAATACTTGAATGTATTAGAAATGCATAACTAGATACAAACGAAGAACAATAACTTGTGATGATCAAATAGACAACTAAGCACTTGTAGGAGATATGAAGCTCTGTATTTCTCACTGTTTTTCTTTCTTTTTATTTACTTATTTATCTACCTATTAATTTATTTAAAGAACTTCTGTAAAAAGCCAAATTTCCATTTGTGAACAAATAAAGTGGGCGGCACGGTGGCAGCGCTGCTGCCTTGCAGTTGGGAGACCCGGGTTCGCTTCCCGGGTCCTCCCTGCGTGGAGTTTGCATGTTCTCCCCGTGTCTGTGTGGGTTTCCTCCGGGCGCTCCGGTTTCCTCCCACAGTCCAAAGACATGCTGGTTAGGTGGATTGGCGATTCTAAATTGGCCCTAGTGTGTGCTTGGTGTGTGTCCTGCGGTGGGTTGGCACCCTGCCCGGGATTGGTTCCTGCCTTGTGCCCTGTGTTGGCTGGGATTGGCTCCAGCAGACCCCCGTGACCCTGTGTTTGGATTCAGCGGGTTGGAAAATGGATGGATGGATGGACAAATAAAGTTCTTTCTTTCTATCTATCTATCTATGCCCTGGTTTGGCCTTATCCTTTGTCTAGCAAGCTTACAATGTGGGCTTCTGTGTTCTAAAGGCTCAGCTGATGATACTGCAATCTGAAAGCAAGCTGCTGTAATCCATCGTGTTAAAGGTCCCTTTTAAGTAGATTCAGATACTGAGTAGCTCATGTCCTTCTGCTGCAAAGTAGAACTCATACATCAGCAGGAAGTACAAAGTTTGCTTTGTTTTAGCATTTTTACTTAAACGTGTCAACATTTTAATATTTAGAGGACTGAAAAATATATTTTACATTGTGTTTACTGTAACCCTAGGCTTTGCTCCTATATTGTTATCTTAAATGGAAAACATTTTTTTCTGTTTCAAATAACTCATAAGAGTATATATGCTATATATACAGTATGTACCTCTATATTATACAGTACATAATGTTTGGGACGAAGACATTTTTTTCTTGGTGTTCCCCTCAGCTACACAGTTTAAAATTACAAGTTAAATAATTCAGACATTGTTATTAAACTGCACATTGCAGACTTTCATTTAATTTCAGTCACACCATAAAGAACAGACAACACTTTTATACATTGTCCCCCCATTTCAGGGCACTATAACGTTTGGGACAATTGGCATCACAGATGTTTCTGATTACTCAGGTGGGATTCATTGCTTCATTAGTGCAGGCATAAAATACCTCGGCTTGCCTCTACCCTGTACAGTCTGTAGTTGCCATTGTTCAACATGAGGACAAGAGCTATGCCAATTAAAGTCAAAGAAGCCATTATTAGAACAATCTGGACGAGAAGAGGCCATTCAGCTCAACAAAGCTCACCAGTCCTATCTGCTTAATAGTTCTAAAAAAACATCAAGTCCAGTTCTGAAGGTCCCTAAAGTCCTACTGTCTACCACACTACACGGTCTACTCATTCATTCCAGGTGTCTGTGGTTCTTTGTATAACGAAAAACTTCCTAATGTTTGTGTGAAATTTATCCTCAACAAGTTTCCAACTGTGTCCCTGTGTTTTTGATGAACTCATTTTAAAGACACAATCTCGATGCACTGGACTAATTCACTTCATAACTGTAAACACTTCAATCATGTCACCTCGTAATCTTCTTTTACTTAAACTGTATAGGCTCAGCTCTTTTAATCTTTCCTCAAAATTCATCCCCTGTAGCGCTGCAATCAGCCTAGTCGCACTTCTCTGGACCTTTTCTAGTGCTGCTTTGTCCTTTTTGTAGCCTGGAGACCAAAACTGCACACAGTACTTTTGATGAGGCCTCACCAGTGTGTTATAAAGCTTGAGCGTAACCTCCTTGGACTTGTACTCCACACATCAAGGAGCTATATAACCTGACATTCTGTTTGCCTTCTCAATGGCTTCTGAACACTGTCGGGAAGTTGATAGCGTAGAGTCCACTCATGAGGTGTAGTCTCGATTTTCAGATCTACCATTGAGTATTCAAACTTAACATTTTTACTTCCTACATGTGATACTTCACATTTACTGCCATTAGACTTCATCTGGCACAAATCTGCCCAAGCCTGAATGCTGTCCAAGTCCTTCGATAATGATACAACGGATTCCAGATTATCTGCCAATCCAGCTATCTTGGTATCATCTGCAAACTTAACCAGCTTGTTACTTATGTTCCTATCCCAATCATTTATATACAAATACAGCTATTAGAGACATCGGTAAAACCTCAGGATTAGCTAAATCAACTGTTTCGAATATCATTAAGAAGAATGAAAGCACTGGTGAGCTCAGTAATCACAAAGGGACTGGTAGGCCAAGGAAGATGTCCACTGCTGATGACAGAAGAATCCTCACACGGTGAGGCTAAAATGTATGCAAATACTCTTAAACGAAAGTTTGCAATGTGCACTTTAATTACGTCTGAACTGTTTGATTTGTAATTTGAAACTGTGTAGCAGAAGCGCAATTCAAAGAAAAATGGATCTTTGTCCCAAATATAGCAGAGGGCACTGTATTTTTCACCTGTTGAAATTCAAAAGTTACATTAATGAAAAACATTGTTACCATAATCTAAACCTCATATTAATGCTTATTTGTAAATTAAGTATACACGCACTGTATCATGATAATCTTTACATCACGTTGCTATAGAAAGTCACAGGACTTAGCTTTTAGTTTTATTAAGGCACTCCTTACTCCTTTCTCAGTCCCTGACTCTTGACACAATGTTTATATATGACGCTTTTTCTTTTATATCAATTATCAGAGATGCTTGCCCTCAAATACCCTTCTCATCAGACTTTCTCAAACTAGATTGTGCCGGTGTCATTTCTTCTTGCATATGGTGCTCATTTTGCTTTTTTCATTTTTGAAATTTTTTAAATAAATGCTTTGCTTATAAGGATTCTTTCTGGCATTGTCCTTTAGGCCATATATTTTTGTGACTTCCTCCCCACTCTATTGGAAGGCAAATCTGTATATCTGCAACTTTTTAAAATACTTTTGAACTGTTAAAAGCCTATGTCCCATTTTTGGGCCCAAGTAGGCTTAAAATGCTGCCTGTTGAGTTTTTTGGTCAGACTGCCTGGAGTAAGGCCTGTCTCTAGGCAGATTGGTGAAGATCCTGCTTCAGTTTTGCTCCTTTGTTTGACATCTTACAAACTTTTCACCATTTCATGATGCTGTATCCCAACAATAAGGTATTGGGAAGAAGTGACTGATCCATAGTTTTAAATGCCTGGTGTTGCCAAAGAAAACTGTCCACTCCCCAAACAGACAGTCATAGCTACATGAGGGGCGAACTCTCTGTGCAGATAGCTTGGGCAAAATATCCTCACTGTGTATTTTATGCTCGTTTCTTCAGTCCCTTTGCTTTGAAAGCAAGGTCCACTGCGGATGTCTTACTCTTCATTTAATATCCATTTTGATACAAACATGAAAACTAAACAAAAACCTAATTGAGGTAAAGTAACCAAAAATAAAAACTAAAATAAAACTGGCCGACGTTTCATAAAACTAGAAAATAAAATGACTTGTGAAAATCCATCCATCCTCTTCCGCTTATCCGAGGTCGGGTCACGGGGGCAGCAGCTTGAGCAGAGATGCCCAGACTTCCCTCTCCCCGGCCACTTCTTCTAGCTCTTCCGGGAGAATCCCAAGGCGTTCCCAGGCCAGTCGAGAGACATAGTCCCTCCAGCGTGTCCTGGGTCTTCCCCGGGGCCTCCTCCCGGTTGGACGTGCCTGGAACACCTCACCAGGGAGGCGTCCAGGAGGCATCCTGATCAGATGCCCGAGCCACCTCATCTGACTCCTCTCGATGCGGAGGAGCAGCGGCTCTACTCTGAGCCCCTCCCGGATGACTGAGCTTCTCACCCTATCTTTAAGGGAGAGCCCAGACACCCTGCGGAGGAAACTCATTTCAGCCGCTTGTATTCACGATCTCGTTCTTTCGGTCACTACCCATAGCTCATGACCATAGGTGAGGGTAGGAACATAGATCGACTGGTAAATTGAGAGCTTCGCCTTACGGCTCAGCTTCTTTTTCACTACGACAGACCAATGCAGAGCTCGCATCACTGCGGACGCCGCACCGATCCGCCTGTCGATCTCATGCTCCATTCTTCCCTCTCTCGTGAACAAGATCCCGAGATACTTGAACTCCTCCACTTGGGGCAGGATCTTGCTACCAACCCTGAGCGGGCACTCCACCCTTTTATGGCTGAGGACCATGGTCTCGGATTTAGAGGTGCTGATTCCCATCCCAGCCGCTTCACACTCGGCTGCGAACCGATCCAGAGAGAGCTGAAGATCATGGCCTGATGAAGCAAACAGGACATCATCTGCAAAAAGCAGTGACCCAATCCTAAGTCCACCAAACCGGACCACCTCAACGCCCTGACTGCGCCTAGAAATTTTGTCCATAAACGTTATGAACAGAATCGGTGACAAAGGGCAGCCCTGGCGGAGTCCAATTCTCACTGGAAATGGGTTCGACTTACTGCCGGCAATGCGGACCAAGCTCTGACACCGGTTGTACAGAGACTGAACAGCCCTTATCAGGGGGTCCGGTACCCCATGCTCTCGGAGTACCCCCCACAGGATTCCCCGAGGGACACGGTCGAATGCCTTTTCCAAGTCCACAAAACACATGTAGACTGGTTGGGCAAACTCCCATGCACCCTCCAGGACCCTGCTAAAGGTATAGAGCTGGTCCACTGTTCCGCGACCAGGACGAAAACCACACTGTTCCTCCTGAATCCGAGGCTCGACTATCTGACGGACCCTCCTCTCCAGGACTCCCGAATAGACTTTTCCAGGGAGGCTGAGGAGTGTGATCCCTCTGTAGTTGGAACACACCATCCGGTCCTCTTTCTTAAAGAGGGGGACCACCACCCCGGTCTGACAATCCTGAGGCACTGTCCCTGATGTCTATGCGATGTTGCAGAGACGTGTCAACCAAGACAGTCCTACAACATCCAGAGCCTTGAGGAACTCCGGGCGTATCTCATCCACCCCCGGGGCCCTGCCACCAAGAAGTTTTTTAACCACCTCGGTGACCTCAGTCCCAGAGATGGGGAAGCCCACCTCTGAGTCCCCAGGCTCTGCTTCTTCATTGGAATGCATGTTAGTGGGATTGAGGAGGTCTTCGAAGTACTCCCCCCACCGACCCACAACGTCCTGAGTCGAGGTCAGCAGCGCACCATCCCCACCATATACAGTGTTGACACTGCACTGATTCCCTTTCCTGAGACTCCGGACGGTGGACCAGAATCTCCTCGAAGCCGTCCGAAAGTCGTTCTCCATGGCCTCCCCAAACTCCTCCCACGCCCGAGTTTTTGCCTCAGCAACCACCAAAGCCGCATTCCGCTTGGCCTGCCAGTACCTATCAGCTGCCTCCAGAGTCCCACAGGACAAAAGGGTCCTGTAGGACTCCTTCTTCAGCTTGACAGCATCCCTCACCGCCGGTGTCCACCAACGGGTTTGGAGATTGCCACCACGACAGGCACCGACCACCTTACGGCCACAGCTCTGGTCAGCCGCCTCAACAATAGAGGCACGGAACATGGCCCATTCGGACTCAATGTCCCCCACCTCCCTCGGGATGTGGTCGAAGTTCGTGCCGGAGGTGGGAGTTGAAGCTACTTCTGACAGGGGGCTCTGCCAGACGTTCCCAGCAGACCCTCACAACACGTTTGGGCCTGACCGGCATTCCTCCCTCACCGTCGAAGCCAACTCACCACCAGGTGGTGATCAGTTGACAGCTCCGCCCCTCTCTTCACCCGAGTGTCCAAGACATGTGACCGCAAGTCCGACGACACGACCACAAAGTCGATCACCGAACTGAGGCCTAGGGTGTCCTGGTGCCAAGTGCACATATGAACACCCCTATGCTTGAACATGGCACTTGTTATGGACAATCCGTGACGAGCACAGAAGTCCAATAACAAAACACCACTCGGGTTCAGATCGGGGGGGCGGGGGGCATTCCTCCCAAACACGCCCTTCCAGGTCTCACTGTCATTGCCCACGTGAGCATTGAAGTCTCCCAGCAGTACGAGGGAGTTCCCAGAAGGTATGCCCTCTAGCACCCCCTCCAGGGACTCCAAAAAGGGTGGGTACTCCGAACTGCTGTTCGGTGAATACGCACAAACAACAGTTAGGACCCGTCCCCCCACCCGAAGGCGGAGGGAGGCTGGGGTAAACCCCAATGAACAGGCTCCAAGTCAGGGGGCAATAAGTATACCCACACCCGCTTGGCGCCTCTCACCAGGGGCAATTCCAGAGTGGTAGAGAGTCCAGCCCCTCTCAAGGAGACTGATTCCAGAGTCCAAGCTGCGTGCCGAGGTGAGTCCGACTATATCTAGAAATGTGAAAATAGTATAGAAATAAAAATTAATATATTTAAAGTCAAAACTAAAATTACCTTGCTTGTCTACAACTTTTACTACATCTCCATGTCTCTCAAATTCTTTTTTGAACTTCATTACAGTGGCTTGATCTTCTTCAAAACTGTCATTGTTCAGTAGCTCTTATCCTACCTCCTCTTGATATCCTCCATCTCCTCATTCATCTTTAGTCAGAAGTATTTCAGGACAAATGCATTTGGTGCATTAGCTTATGTTTATTTTTAAAGCATGCAATGTGCTCTTTGTGCACATGACATACGCTTACATGTCTAATAGGGTTTTTTAGGAGACTATGACTGAAGATAGTTGATTGTAAGCAGAAGATTGTGGTCTGTCGGATTGGAATAACATGAGCACCTCTGATCTTTGAAGTTCAAAAACACCACCCCTACTTTGAGTGCCCCCTTCATGAGGCGTTGGATTGGTTTAGAAATGTTGCCACCCCGTGAGCTGTCTAATTGTTCCCACTCAGTTTATTCATGGTTGTCTACAGATGTTTCTATTGTAAATCTGGCTGAACATGAACATGCATAAATAAATGATTCATTGTATTTTTTTCCTAATCAAAATGATCAGCAGAACAAATATAGGCAAAAAGGAGTTGTGCAAAAGGCAATCCTAAGCAATCTAATTCAAATCCATAGAAGAGAAAATCAGTGACAGAAGTAAAATAAATTGAGAAATTTGAATTTCTATATAAATAAAATAATATATGAATAAAATAAATTTCAGAAACATGCTTGATCCGCACCAGTTTGCCTACAGAACAAACAGGAGGACGGAGGACGCTGTGGCCACTGTTCTCCATGCTGTTCTGTCCCATCTGGAGCAGAAGAGGAGCTATGCACGACTGCTCTTCATAGACTTCAGCTCTGCCTTTAATACCATCTTACCCCACAGACTGGTGACCAAACTGTCAGAAATAGGACTTCCACACTCCACCTGCCTTTGGATCAAGGACTTCCTGAGTGATCGCACTCAGAGGGTTAGAGTGGGCCTCTACTTCTTCACACCCATCAGCCTCAGCACTGGCTCCCCACAGGGCTGTGTGCTGAGCTCCCTGCTCTATACCCTCTACACCCACGATTGCATTCCTGCCCACTACAATAACACCATTGTTAAGTTCGCTGATGATACCACTTTAGTAGGGCTCATCACTGGGGGGGATGAAGTGGAGCGGCTGACAACGTGGTGTAGGAATAACAACTTGCTTCTAAATACAGTCAAGACCAAGGAGCTCATCGTGGACTTCAGGAAGAAGGCAGACAACATCCAGCCACTCATCATCAATAGGGACTGTGTGGAGAGGGTCTCAGACTTCCGCTTCTTGGGAGTCACCATTAGGGAGGACTTGACCTGGGAAACGCACACTGCTGAGGTAGTGAAGAAGGCCCAAAAGAGAGATTACTTCCGGAGGGTGCTCAGAAAGAACAACATCCCTGAGAAACTGCTGGTGTCCTTTTACCGCTGCACAGTAGAGAGCATCCTGGCCTACTGTCTCTGTGGGTGGTTCTCCAGCTGCACAGTAGTACAGAAGAAAGAGCTCCACAGGGTCATTAAGTCGCCCAGCGGATAGTCGGCTGTCCTCTTCCCTCACTAGAAGAACTACACAGTTCCTGTTGTCTCAGGAACATCAAGAAAATTCATCAGGACCCATCACACCCAGGACATGCATTGTTTGAACGCCTGCCTTCAGGCAGACGTTTCAGATCCATAAAGACTAAGACAAATAAACAGAGAAACAGTTTCTATCCTTCAGCCATCACCATGCTGAATGCTGCTAAGTGGTCAATCTGACCAAGTGCACCTTCATTCTAAGTTAACATTAGATAAGGGACAAGTGCAATATAATGTATGTATGTATGTATATGAGTGGAAAACATTTTTCTGCTGTTATGGACACTTTTGGATACTTAATTTATTCCCTTATTTTAGTTGTAACTTGAGTAATTGTGTTTTGTTTTTGTTTAATTTTTTTCTGCACTGGAATATTGCACCTAAAAATTTCATTGTACAATGTCTCATTGCTACAATGACAATAAATATTTTGATTGATTGATTGAAAACCAGAAAATTCAACAAAAACAGCAATACTCTCAAACACATGCGCAATAATCAACTGAACTGAGCTTACTCAGCTATGGTTTAAATAGCCATGGTGAGGGTTCAGAAGGAATGAGGTCAGGGTGGTTCTGACTCCTGGGGCTCTACCCAAAAAGTGCAAGAAACTTCAGGAGATTTAGAAGCAGTATATAGTGAGTGATAATTAATAAGTTAGTGATAATTAATTTAGTGATTTAGTGATAATTAATAATTTGCTCCTTTTTTTTTACCATTGCGCTTCATTCACATAAATCTCCAGGGACTGCTCCAGGTTTTTCCCCTCCATTTGATCATACAAGGGGGCTTCGCTCGCCTACCCCCGGCGTTTTGAACCCGTGCCTGCTGGGCAGCCACGTGTGAGGATGACGCACGTTTAATACGGAGCGTTCGCCCGTGTCACTCTGGGGCCCCCCACTGTTAATACGGAGCTCTGTCCGTACTATTATGCGATGCATTGTGGACTACTGCGGACCCCGTAGTGTTTCCCGTTTCAGTTTGTATCTCGGTCAGTTGAGCTTTTGTTTTTGAAGCTTTTGAATTCCGGTCTTCATTATCTGTAACCTGCTGTCCATGTGTTTGGCCCCCTTGTTTAACCTGTTTATGTCGTTTACTTTGCTTTGTACTCTGTCTTTCATTTCTGATCTTGCTTTATTCTGCTTTTGTTTCAATGACACCTGGTCCATGGTGAATATATTTTCCCTTTCTCGAATAATAATTTTAATTTGTTTGCGATATTGTGATGTTTATCGTACTGTTAATAATGCATCAGTGTAATGTGATTCACCTATGCTGTATAGTTTGGACGTGTGAGGATGACGTATGTTTAATACGGAGCGTTCGCCCGTTTCACTCTGGGTCTCCCCACTGTTACTACGAAGCTCTTTCTGAACTATTATGTGGTGCATTGTGGAGCACTGCGGACTCTGTAGTGTTTCCCGTTTCACTTCGTATCTCGTTTAGTCGAGCTCTTTCTTTTTGGAGCAGTGCCTGCCTGGTCTGCGGCATTTCAGACACACGTTGTAGGCGCCTGCGTTCATTAATTATATCCAGGCAGGCGCGTGTTTGTATCTCGGTCACTTGAGCTGTGTTGTGTTGAATCTGTGCCTGCTTTGCCTACGCAGTTTGAGACGCGCGTTGTAGGCGTCCACGTTCATTAGATCTGTCCACGCGGGCTCGGTGTCGAAGCTGTGTTAGTTGTTGAGCTGTTTGGTTTTGGAGCCGAGACAGTTTTGCTTCCGCGGTTTCAGACGCGTGTCCGTACCATCTCGGGTTTGATGTATGAACCTTTGTGGACTCCGTAGTGTGTCCCGTTTCACTCTGGGTCGGGGCGTTGACTCCTCTTGTTTTACTATGTCTCCTCCTGCGCCTTCACCACGCATTAGTGCCACTCATAATATGGTGGCGACGCCTGTGCCTTCCGTATTATGTCGGTTTTTACCATGCTGTGTAGGTGCCTTTGCCTTTTGTACTTTACCGTGCCTTCCGACGCATGATGTAGGCGCCTGCACCTTCCGGGTCCGCCTCCGCTGTGTGGTGTGGACGTTTAACTGTCGTTGTTTCTGCCTTTATATTCTGTATCTCGGTGTGCATGTGTTTAGTGCCTAGGTTTTTTTGAAGCTGTTGCATTCCAGTTTTCATCATCTGTAACCCGCTCTCCATGTGTTCGTCCCCGTTCTTTAATCCCTTTATAAAGTTTTACTTTGTTTCCTACTCTGTGTTTTATTTCTGACCTCGCTTTATCCTGCTTGCGGAATGTCAGACGGTTCGTAGTCTCTCTCGTTTTACTCTGGGGAGGGCGGCTTTGTTCTGTAACCTGCTCTCCATGTGTTTGTCCCTGTTCTTTAACCTCTTTATGACGTTTTACTTTGTTTCCTACTCTGACGGTTTGTAGTCTCTCCCGTTTTGCTCTGGTGCGGTGGGGGCTTTGTGTGGCACTTGCGCACTATGTCTTTTGCGTCCACGGGCAGGTCTCTGCGTCCATATCCGGTTTATCATTCTCGTTTAGTAATATGGATCAGATGAAACTTGTCCATATATTTACACATCACGGCATATGAAATAAGAAGTTTCAGTCAGTTCTCCACAGTACCCATATTGTCACAACTCACTATGACAGTTCACCCAATCTGAACAATGAACATTCCTCACTATATGGAGGCAGGCAGGACACTTCTGAAAACTTTCAACCTTACTTTATCCTCGCTCCATATAGTTGTCCTTTCTAATCCTGGAGAAACTTTTAACTTTGATTCTCACTTTGGATCTTTGCCCCTTCCATCCTCGGACTAGCTGCTCATCCAATGAAGTGTAAAAGAGCTCCTTCGGTGGAAGTAATCATAAAATCAGATAAAAGCATGGCAGTGCAAAGTACTTTACTGAATAAGAATCACAGAGTAAGAAACAAATATGAGCAGCACTCTATTCATAAAGATATCTGTCATGATTACCTGCATAGGCTGTCATCAGGTCTTGCAGCATTAAGTGCATTAATCACAGGTAGCTTTGTGCTCAATGTTGCCAAACTGGCTTCATGTCAGACAGTGAGAGAGAAATTCCTGATGGACTGCATTTATTCCTTGTTTGTAACCATCAACATCTTCTTACAGATTTGACGGCCTTGAATACTGCACACCACCATGACGTACTTTATAAAGGTACATGATACAATTGCCAGCAAAGAACTGTGAAGTGGTTTTGTTTATCAGTGCCTTCAACTGCTCAGAAGGTTTGTATCCATAATAACACCCCAGCCTATGGGATGGACACACCAGTAATTGCATTGCTTTCTATTAAGATGTTGCTTAGTGTCAGATTCATGTGTGTGCCATAAAGCACACTGTGCATTGTAAATAATGATTAAGTAATACCGTTGACATGGGGGAGGAAGCCAGAGTCTCCAAAGGAAACCTCACACAAACCTTTCATTCAAGCAGGAGTGTTCAGTCTGGGGTCCAAGTACCAGAAAACAGCACTGACATCCACTGTGCCTGCATGAAAACCTGTAAGAACATGGTTTGTTATGATTATTTATTCTGCTCATTAGTGTATATATATATAAATATATATATTAGGTGATTACGTGGTGGCGGCGCAGATCAACACCACAGAAAACCGGAAAAAGAACAGAAGAGAATGTAGAAATTAGTACGGATTTTGGAGCCATGAATAATAATGATAATTAATTGAATATACAGAGCATCAGGATTTAACTAAGATGAAGCTATGAGAAAGCCATGTTAAAGTAACGTGTTTTCAGCAGTGCTTTAAAGTGCTCCACAGTATTAGCCTGGCAAAATCCTATGGGCAAGCTATTCCAAATTTTAAGTGCATAACAGCAGAAGGCTGCCTCACCACTTCTTTTAAGTTTAGCTCTTGGGATTATAAGTAGACACTCATTTGAAGATCTAAAGGTTACGATTTGGAGTGTAAGACATTCCGAAATATAAGATGGATCGAGATTATTTAAGGCTTTGTAAACCATAAGCTGTATTTTATAGTTAATTCTAAATGACCAGGTAACCAGTGTAGTGACATCAAAACTGGGGTGATGCAATTGGATTTTCGTTTCTGAGTTAAGATTCTAGCAGCTGCATTCTGCACTCGCTGCAACCGACTGATGTCTTTTTTTGGTAGTCCTGAGAGGAGTACGTTACAGTTATCTAGCTGACTGAAAACAAAAGCGTGAATTCATTTTTCAGCTTCTTGCAATGTAATAAGAGGTCTAACTTTTGCTATATTTTTTAAGTGAAAAAATGCTGTTCTAAGTAATCTGATTAATATGTGATTTAAAATTCAGGTCAGAGTCAATAGTTACCCCTAAATTCTTTACCTTCGTCTTGACTTTTAATCCTAATGCATCAAGTTTATTTCTAATAACCTCATTATATCCATTATTGCCAATCACTAAAATTTCTGTTTTCTCTTTATTTAGTTTGAGAAAATTACTCCTCCATTCGGAAACACAAGTGAGACATTGTGTCAGTGAATCAAGTGTCGGGGTCGTCAGGTGCTGTTGATAAATACAGTTGTGTGTCATCGGCATAGTTGTGGTAGCTCACATTATGCCCCGAGATAATCTGACCTAACGGAAGCATGTAAATCGAAAAGAGCAGAAGACCCAGGATAGAGCCTTGTGGAACAACATTTAGAATATCAAGAAGATCACGTCTCGTCTTCCTGGTCTCCCTTCCAAGATTTTTTTATATAATAGAAAGACAAATAAACAGATCAGTTGTAACAATTGGCAATATTTTGCATTGCAAAGAATAAAAACAAGCAAATATTAACTGTCTCATTCTAAAATAAGATGCAAGATCATTTTCTCTTTCAGTGAGAAGTGCTCAGTTTAGTGGATAAGCAGCCACTCTGTGTGGGACATTGTGCTGATCTCTCACTTCAAATCCCAAAAGAAAGGTTTATCAAAGCATTATGTAAGAGAGACAAGAAAGGAACAGAGCATCTGCAACAGTTACATTGTCAGCACTTGACGAATCAGCAGCTCATTGAAGATTTAAAGTGTATCACCGCAGATCCTTGTCATGTATTAGAATGGCATGCCATTTACGTAATCAGGCTGGGTGAATACAATGGGTGCAGGTGTTAAGAGTAATAACATTGAATTCAATCGCTTATTTACCTGTTTCTTATGCGTCTCCTGTTGATATAAAATTATTATTTGCACAGACAATTTATTTTTTAAAATGTGTAATGATAAAAAAAATAATTTAAAGCATATGTTCATATAATGTACACTGAAATAATATTAAATGATTAAAATGCTTGAAATAAAATACAGGTCTAACATTCTCAAAATCATGTCATCCAATTTACAGACATTCTAGAATTTGGTGTAACCCAGGAAGCAGTCTGTCACAGTGCCTATTCACGCTCACACCCTTATAGGGCCAGTTTGGAATCACCAAATAACTACACCTGCACATCCTTGGCAAACTGGTAAGGAAAGCTTGGGAAGATGGAAGAGAACCCACATAGACGCATAAAGAATGTGCAAACTCCACACAGCCAACGACTGGGTGACAGATTTGAACCAAGGATGCTGGAACAACAAAGCAACAGAAATGCCCATCTCCAAACAGTGCAGCTGAACAAAATCTAACAACTATTTGATGTGTTTTTCACTTTATAAATTACAGTCTATTACATCAGCTAAACTGGAACTTGATCTAGAACTACAGTATAATGTAACATAACACTCTCAAACTCACTTAATCCAGATTAGGCTCAAGCAGTGCCAGAAAATGTTCTACTAGCTCTGCATAGGGTGCAGCCTTGTAGCCTTTTAAGTTTCCCACCCATTAGGAGAAAAAGTAATTCTAAAATAAGCATACAAGCACGAGAATACCACTCAAAACTGCAGCAAGTAAGGTAGGGTTTGATCCCATTAATGTGCAGCTTTAAAGCAAAACACTGTGTCATTGTGATGTAATATGCAGATAACGATTAATTAAAATGTTTACAATGCTGACACTTGCTACATAAAAAAAGACAATGATCTATCAGCAATTCTGCAGAATTAAAAATAACGTCATCCAGGCTGTAGAGCACATTTTTATCTAGTTAAGCCCACACAGGGCAGCCAAACATTTCCTATATACTCACTCACACACGATGCCCGAACTCCTCTGGACTGTCCTAGAAGATAGAGTTCTCCAAACCAATTGCAGTTATGTAGTGCGAAATATCACATATCATGACATTTCTTTGCTTTAAACTAAATTTAGGTTTATTTGAGAATCAAAGTACTACTGGCAGGTGAAAGAAATGGAGGGATTTAGAGATAAACATCTTTAAACTGGGAATGATATAGATTGACATGCAAGGAAAAAAAAATTCCCAAAAGTACCATGGCCTCACTTAACCTGAACACGCGATGTTAACAGTATTTACTTACTAAACGAGTGCTGTTATCACGGACTAGAGTAAGAAGAATTCCTGAACCTGAAACTTAGGACCAGGGGTTGTTACAAAAACTCCTAAAACTGAAACAATCATAAAAATGTCATGGCATTTTCTTTCCCAATTAATCCAGACGAGGGTCATGTGCAGGCAGCAGCCTATCCCAGCTAGCATAACATAGCAGAAACAAATTCAGGACACCGCCACACAAACACAAACAAACACGGGATAATTTTAGGGTCTCCAATTCACCTAACCTGCATGTCTTTGGACAGAGGGAGTAAACTGAAGCATCTGGAGGAAACCCACACAGACACAGGGAGAACATGCAAACTCCACGCAGGAACACAAACCCTGGTCTCTTTACTGTGAGGCAGAAGAGCTACCACTGCGCCACAATGCCGATCTTTCATGTAATAATATCATGGTATAAAAAAGTTATAAACTTTAAAGTTCTTCCTTTTTTCTTCACAGCTAGAAAAACAAATGAAGAAAAGAAGTGCCACTAAGTACAGTAAAAATAACTGCAAAATAAAGTAACATTTATGCCATTTAACAAATGAAATGCACAGTCAATTATTTAAGGTTATACCAAAAAAAAAAGAAGAAATCCTGTAGCTGGTCTAAACAGTCAATGAATGGCTGAGTTATTGTAAAGGACAGGCCACACACTTTAATAAATTAGGCAATACATACATTTTGCTGGCATACATGACCTGGCATTCACGCAGTGGCAGGTGTGCTGCTGGCTGCTACACCAAGAAATGTTATTATAAATTGGAGTGCATGAATAGCTGCCCTATGAATCTGATCAGTGCCCTTCTGTACTGTAGTTTCTTAGAATACACAGTACAGAAGCAAACAGCGGGTTTATTTAATTTATGACACCAAGTGCCAAGGAGCTGTCAAACGCCCCCTTTCCTCCAAACAAATCTACCTTTCATTTATTTTTAACACTTTGTTCTACTGCATCTGTGTCTTCTAATGCGGAGGTTGGTCTTTAAAGGGACTGTTGGTGTCTTCATGGACAAACCTTCTGTCTTCTTTTTCGACCGCTCTGCAGCACCACTTCTGTGGCTGCACGCACTGCCATCGATGTCATATGAGGCGATTTTTGAGACAATGTCCCCTAAAAATGGATGCCACATCCTGAAACTGGACCATCAAAATGGGGCAGCCATAGCCAAAAGAAAGTGGCATCATGGTAATGCAGCACAAATGTCTCCTATAAACTAAAAACACATTCTGAAGTGATCTCTAATATCAAAAATCACCAAAACAACAACAACAAAAAAAAAAGATTACTAGAAAAAAAATGTCAATGTTGTCTAACTCGTAATAGAGAAAGATGGGGCTTCTTTAATATTGGTAAGTAGAGCACTACTGAGTTTATGCACACTAAATATGTACCTTATTTTCTGTGTATGTCATATATTGTTAGGTGTATTTTTAGCATTGTGTCTGTATTATATTACACTTTATATGTTTGGCTTTCAACTACACAAGTTTGTAACCCTATGCAATGCTCTAGTTTTGTTATTAGATGTTCAATATTTAAGAATAATTAAACGTCTCTTGAGTGTGGGAGGTAAGGAGTAATTTCCTTGCTTGAAAATTACAAACATAAAGATGCACAGTAATTTTAGGGCAGCAAACAAAAAAGAAAATAAAGATGGGTGTAAAGGTTGAATTAACTCATTTGACCTTCTACTTTCCTAACCTAGTTAACAGCAGCTGAGGAAGTCATGTTAAGTTATACGCTGTGATCACATGTTAATGATGCCTTTATCTATCTATCTATCTATCTTTAAATGTAAATAATAATAATAATAATAATTCATTACATTTATATAGCGCTTTTCTGAGTACTCAAAGCCAGTAGTTTACTCCCACACAGGGAGTAAACTACTGGCCCCTTAAGGCAAATCTGACCACAACCTGATTCATTTTATATTCCCAGCTAGAAGCCTGTATTAGACGGCAGGGAAGTATGTGTGCATATTTATTTATATTTTATTTACTTTTCTACCTATTTATGTATTTATTTATTAAAAATCTTTTAAAAAAAGTCAAATTTACCCCTAGGGACAAATAAACTTCTATTTTTTTTGTAGGAACGATTCCTGAAAAGGACGTACTGTAGCATATGCATTGAATATTAAATTTTAAATTTTTTGCAGAAAATTGCATCATGTTGCCAATTTATTTTTAAATTTCACTACATAAAAATGACTTTTTTTATATTCATCTATCCATCTTCCTAACCTGCTTGTTCGGGACAGGGTCATGGAGCAGCTTGTACCTATCCCAGCAATCACAGGGCGCAAGAGAGGAACACCACCTGGACAGGGCCCAGTCCATCACAGGATGAGCACACACACATTCAATCACTGACACACACTATTGGGTCAACTTAGCATCGCCAAACCACCTGAACTGCATGTCTTTGACCTGGGGGAGGAAACCCACGAGGAAGGTGAGAACACACAACAGACTCCACACAATGAAGACCCAGAACATGTTATACCTGGTCTCTGTACTGTGAGGCGACAGCAGCACTACCGAGATTGTTCTCTTGCTTTTCTCAGTCATTTTTTTTTATTATACCTGAAGCCAGATATGTCAAAGTTAGAAAATGCACCAGTGTTCTTGCAATTGTGTATTACATTTAGTCATCGGAAAGAGTCTATCTTTTTGAAAGAAAACAATGAAATAAATACAGTACACATTACTTAAAGGCCCACTGACTGAAAGAGTTGATGTCATTTACATGGGAGGTAGAGAAGAAAATTGAAGTATATATTAGACTGAATATTCAACAGACAAAAAGATGGTCTGGAAAGACGGACACAGCCTCAGACAGATAGATTGAATATCTAGCATGTTTTCGAGTATTGAGCAGTGACTGAATATTCGGAAGTGCTTTGTAAATTAAAAGGAATATTCTGAAGATTATTCTGCATTCATGTTAGAAAATGAGGTTTTCTCCCACCACAGTGTCACCTGTGCAGTATGTACCTTCAACATAGCAGCCATGGATAAGGATACCTACAAGAGTTGACAGAGATAGCATAATTCCATAGCAGTGCTAAACAAAATTGTTATAGAAGATCAAAACATAAAATTGTGCTTTTTATTACTTCATTCTTAACAGGTTTATAAAGATTCCTTTACTTGATTAACATAAGCATCTATGATAGCGGATTTCAGATATTATGAGAAAGGGAGATCTAAATTTAAAGAACGGTAAACAGAATTAATAATCTATGAAGTTGAATTCTAACTTAAGATGTTGTCTATCTAATCGGTTTGCCTCTCCATAATCCTAGACATGCTAGCACCTATGCATTTGTAATAAACTTAAAGCTCACCGGTGAGCTTCCATGCCGAGACGCAGGTGCTTGTTATGTAACAGGTCTAATTCTGACTTGATCTGCTTGTCACTGCACAATAAAGCGCATATACAGGTACTTCAGTTAATAGTCATTACCAGCTCAGGTGATTAAGTTAGATTTACAACCACTGTGTCGAAAGTGGACTTCAACTGATGAATTTGTAGTACTTGCACAACACTTCCATTAGCACCTTAAATTGTACTTAAATTAGACACCTGTGTACACAAACCCAACTTATCCATTAATACCTTAAATTTAAAAGTAGCATTGTACTTATTAACTACAAATGAAACAAGATATACATCTTAGATTAGAGGTGTCTCTGCACAAAAAAGCACTTCTTAGCCATAAGTGTTTGAAAAATCTAAACAAAACAAATACTCATCAAACCAGCAATAATTCCCCAAAACCCACAGGTATTTGTATGATGGAGCTGTGAGTGAACACCGTTTATAACAGTAAATTCTATTATGTTAATGTTAACTTCATGCAAGTATTTACTTATTTATGACAAAATGTTTCACCTCACCTATTTATATAGTTAAAGGGATACTGGAAGGTTCTGCCTGATCCCTTACAAGCTAACATGTAAACTGAATGTTCCAGCCTGTTGCCAAGCTATAATCCTTATGTAACAATAAAACAGACTCCGTTTATTTGTGAATGGCAAGAAATAAAAGGCATGTAGCTTTCTGTCTAAAACATAACACATGAAATGTAACATGGTTAAGAAAATGAATAGAGAACTCACTTATTCAGGGCAGTGTTGCAGGGAGGATGGAGCCTATCCCAGCAAGCACCGGGTGCAAGGCTGGAACAATTTCTGGATAAGGCACCAGTGTATCACACATGGGCCAAGTCACCTAACCTGCATGTCTTTGGACTGTGAAAGGAAACCTATGAGGACATGGGGAGCAAATTCAAACTCCACCCATGGAGGACCCAGGACATGAACCCAGGCCTCCTTGCTGTGAGGCAGCAGTGCCACCACTGTGCCGCCCTAACACAAATTTAGAAACCTGAAACATCAGTCTTTTTTGGGTGTCTGTTTTTTGAAGAACATTCTTCTTTTTCGTAATTTGTTTTCAAATTTTACTAGAACTTTAAAAACAAAGATACCTGGAAACAGTGAAGAAATGCTGAACATACTTTTACTGTGTCTTGCCGAAACCTGACAACCCAACCAAAATGGGTCCTTGTTTCATGCCAGTTGCAGCTAGGACAGCTTCCAGTTCTCTAAGGCCTGGTAATGGTTTGGAAACCTGAACAATTCAGAGAAAGGTAATTAAAATCCAACAACTCTAATTAAAAGATCAAATTGCAAGTCTACAGCCTAACACTTCATAATATAATAGATCATCTGCTGGTCCCTCTGGCGTTATATGAATTCTAATGATTGGCAGTAGAGTTCTCATTATGTTCTAATTCTTGTCAAACTTAATTTATCAATACATTTTTTGCAGTCTTGAAGGAAACAATGTGCTAGAGAACATGATTAATCTAATCTGCAGCAGTTCAAAAATGTGCAACCAGCTCTTGCTTTAAGAAACATAACCATATGTGACACTGGGAGTAAATTACAACATGCTCTGATCGAGCTAAGGCAGCCTAAGTAGGCATGTGTTGCTGTCTGGTTTTTCGATGACCCTGAGCCGCTGTAAGTCTGTAATAAGCTAAATCCACAATCAAAGAAAAAAAACAAATCTGTGACTTCAGTACACAAATTACGAGTAAATCACGGAGCAGTCACTAATTAGGTAGACCGAGAGGGGAAGAACTGTAACCATATGGTAGGTGAATGGCAGCGTGATTGAGTCTACGATTGTTTTTCTCTCTCACAGCTAATTGTTTTTTCTTTAAGCCCTCTATTGTTAACGGGTGGTGGGGTCATTTTTTAATATTATAAGTGGATTACATTGTTTGAACTGATTTGCCTAATTAGCATTTTTATTTAAATGCACAAATGCTTTGTGGGTTGTAATGGCACAATGTAAATGCTTCACAGGCAAACCAACATTTTTGAAAATGCTTTTATTATACTCATTTAAAAATTGTAACAAAAATATTCTATAGAAAAACGTTATGCTAAAACACCAAATTTAGCATTCATAGAGATCAGACTTTGTGTGACAAACAATAAACATCACCTAATGCCATAATTATAAATCACTTTAAAGTTTGACTAAACTTTATTATTACAACCTCACTAGTATTTACACCTCATGTTTGCATCTACTACATTTAAAACCTTCAATGGTTTTAAAACTTCTTTGTGAAGTTTTCTCATTTTCATGTGCATTTCCACTCCAACTTGACATATGCAAACTGAAACTTTAAAGCAACATTTGTAAAAAGCAAAATTCAATTTAACATCTCAAACCTGTTGAATTCAATTTTGAGGGCCACTGGGTACAAGGCAGTATTATATGACATCAATAATAAAGACACACTCTAGTATCCATCCATCCATCCATTTTCCAACCCGCTGAATCCGAACACAGGGTCACGGGGGTCTGCTGGAGCCAATCCCAGCCAACACAGGGCACAAGGCATGAACCAATCCCGGGCAGGGTGCCAACCCACCACAACACTCTAGTATGTATTTAGAAATTAATTTTTATATGGCAACCATCACAGACAAATGGCACACAATGATGTTTACAACCTTATACACTGATCCAGTCAATCAGTACAGGAAATCAAAGAATTCTAAGCCTACACCACACTTTGTTAAAAACACACACACCCACACACATACACACACACGCACACACCCACACGCACATATAGGTCAGGGTCAATGAGGTTTAAGTAAAGAAACACACGCTTGGCACCTGCTCATTGGAACGTTTTTTCCATATTCTTTCACAAATGGAGACATGGTGGCTCAGTAAGTAGCACTGTTACCTGACATCACCTGTACCCAAATCTAGTGTTTGGCTGAGGTGCCTTCTATATCAGTGTTGTTGAGATGACCTCTCAAAATGGGAGTGAGGGTATATATAGTGAAAAGGGGACTTGGTCGTGACCAGACTTGCATGCAATCAGGCAAAAAGATGGTCTGGCAAAAAGTCCACTGACATCGGCTACGTTTGTGGACAGAGAATTGTGCTACCATTTCCAAGGGGGCATTCCCTCCTACAATCATGCATAATACCGTACAGAGTGTAGTATACGTCTTCAGGATGCTAAATGGTAGATGGCCAATTATTGTAAAAGGTTGTCTGACTTTCCATCAGTGGTTAGGCTGCCTCCAGGAATTGGTAGTAATAACCCCAAGAGCTGATAGCTCTTGAATAGTTTAAATGAATGTCTGTTGGGGTACTTCAGTTTACAGGACAGGTGACAGTAGGGTGGCCATATATCCTATAAATGGATCCTGATACTAACTGGAAAGGACAAGCAGGGAGCCTTAGGTTTTTCTGACCTTTTATCAGAGAACTGGAACTTGGACTTGCAGAAAATTGTGTGGCCACTTGGGGAGGTTCAAGAAGAACAACCCCAAGAGTTTGCAAAGTCAATCCTTACCCTATAAGTTATCCTCAGGGTATATCCAGAAAATATTCCTCCTCTAAGTTTAAGAAGACTTCCCAGCTGGTGATGAACTGAGCTTGGAGTTAGAAGCTTCATTAGTGGTACAAGCTCAACTGGAAGAAAGGAGACAGGTGAGGAAACAGGATTGTTAAGTGTGTTACTTTTGTGGCACTTCCTCTCAATATACAAGGATGTAAGCACAATTTACAGAACTTACAGTTTGGAAGCTTCCATTCCTTCATCCATCCAATTTCTAACGTCTGCTGAGCAGGGTCACAGGGAAGCTGGAGCCTATCCCTGCAAAAATTAGTCAGACCACAGACAAAGGCTTCCCTGGGATATTACTGTTCATTATTCAGTATGGCTGGGGTGGAATAGAGTGCAATTCTACAGTGAAATGTACTCTATTAAATTAAATATGACTATCGATTTATCTTAGCTGCGGTGGGCTGGCGCCCTGCCCAGGGTTTGTTTCCTACCTTGCGCCCTGTGTTGGCTGGGATCGGCTCCAGCAGACCCCCATGACCCTGTAGTTAGGATATAGTGGGTTGGATAATGGATGGATGGATTTATGTTAGAAAATCTTGGACAACAGAAAGTCTTTTGAGTGCAGCAGGCCAAGCCAATTATTCTTCCTCTCTGTGGATACACTTATCAGTTTGAAATCAAAACCCCATGTATTACTATTGATATCCAACTGCTTTCTACATAAACATTTCCAGACCACGGGGAACTGAATCCTATATTCTGGCAGCAACAACCATCTGGCAAAAAACAACCCTGAAAGGGATTCCAGTCTATTTTTGAACCAACAGAGGAAAGCCATATGAATAAGGACAGAACTTAAATACTCCACTTCTCAAAAAATGAAACCCCTAAAGAGGGGATGAAACACTGTCAGGTGGTGGCAAACCATTAGACACTGCCACTTTACCACACAAAAAACCTGAAATGTTGAAAAAATATTATTTTAATTCTCAAATAACCTAACATTAAATTTTAGTGATATTTCATTTTCAAGTTGCTACTTCAATTGTAAATTAATTAACAGAAAAAAAACAGCCTAAGAATGATTTCTAAATTGCCTTTCATAAAAGGTACAGCTAAATACATACAGTCATTCATTTTCCTTGTACAGTTATTTAAATACTGACCCAAATGGAGCAAGAGCTTACCTTGGCTTCATCCGTCGCACACCATCGGCTGAATGGCCGATGAAAAGCTTTGCAGTCCTGTGTGAATAATAAATTATAAATCAGTCTTTCCAAACAGTAATAGCCACTTGCAACATTAATAATGTCTCAGCTATATTATAAATCACTTTAATGTTACTTTAATTTGAACAGTATACATTTCTACAAAAACACATGAAAATGTCTTTGTGACTTTGAAGTTTTGAGTGCTTGAGCATATATAGTCCTTAAATATATATATAGTCATATATAGTCCTTAAAGTGGAATCTCTCTAATGTCACCTGTAAACAGTCCTCTAGAGATCTTCTTTCACTTTCGCTGCTTACCTGCCTTTAAGGGTGTTGGGGAACATTTAAGGCTTCCAGACCAGGGTGGTGGGTGAGGCAACGTGCTATCCCAGTGCATGCTCCCCAACCTGACCTGACCTGAGACCAATGCCTAAAGGTTATGAGATGACTAACTCACTCTCTCCACTATGATCTCTCTCAAACAAAAATGGCATATATACTATACTAAATATACATATATACTGTATACGTGTATCTATATAAATGTAATGAATTATTATTATTATTATATCATATATACACACACACACACACACATATATATAAGAACCTGTTTGCTGTATAAGTGCCAGCGCATTTACAAAGTGAATTGTATCTTCATTTACTTGAACTGTGCTGTCCATTAAAGACAAGACAGGAGATTATGGAAAATGGAGAAAAATATCAATGACAACAAACTGCTGACTTTTAAACTCTACACAATGTAAAAAATAGACAGTAAAAAAGTTCAAACCTACAGGAGAATAAAATGTCTGAACATATTTTTTATTGACTCAGATATTTAATTTTAATCTTAAATTGAGAATACCATTAAAAAGATGTAATTTTTTTCTGTGCTGTTTTCTTTTTGACAATAAACAGATCAATCATTCAACAGCAAAAAGCAAAATGAAAAGTTAATAAGCTGCTGGGGTGGTTGGCGCGGGGGGAGGCCGGCATTATTACCTGTGGGCAATCAAAAAAGATCAAATTCACAAGAGGAACCTGAGCTGGTATTCTAAGAGAGATGAGACAGCAAGAGACAAAAACTATAGAGTGGCAAAGGAAATAATCTCTGTTTTGTATAATTGTCCTTTGATAACTAGACACTGCAGCAACATGTGGTCTGAAACTCTGCACTCAGGGAATCAAAATGGAAGGAGACAAACAGTTTAGTGGTGTCGGTTTAAGGTTACAGCTCCACTCTCTCTCTCCGTTTCAGGACTGGTCTTTTGGATCTTTTTGTGATCACTAAGGATTCATCACCTTTTTAATTCTTCATAGTGTGACTGATTGATCCACCTTAGATATACAGTAAAGATTAAGAGGATGACAAATAAGCATGTGCTTACACAGCGCCTAGGTCTAATCCTTCTGCTTGTCTTTAGGAGCCCCAGAGGAACAGGGAGAGAGGGAGAAAGGCAGACACAGAAGGAAACAGGCTAACAAGGTAGAAGAAGGGAAGACAAGCACTTTACCAACTCTTGCTCCATCTTAGGTCTGAAGAAATTTTAACAGAAGCTGTTTGCAGAGCTGTGAAGAAAAAAATGAAATAAGAAAAGAGAAACTCAGCAAAATGTGTTTTTACGTGAAAAACGCTACCTGAAGACCACTTCCCTGACACCAGTGTGCCATCTGCAAGTTCTTTCTCACAATTTCTAAAGAACGCATTCACTGGAACTGACTGAAAGACTGAGGGAAAACAGCTGTGAAATGAAGAAATGAATCTCCTTTTAAATAAACTTTTTCATCTTCTTACAAGAAGATTTTAAGTCTAAAGAGTCTATCTCAATACCGTAGAGACAGCATATGGACAGTTTTTAAGAATACATATTGCTAAAAGTTTACACACCACTTGGATTAGGTAACCATTAATTTAATTTTGCTGCCGTTTCTCTCAAGTGCGTAACTTTATTCACTCTGGGAAATGGAAGAGGATCTTTCAAGCATTTCCAGTTTATCCAACTCTCCGGCTGATTCCATAGTTACCAGCAGGATGGAGGACAGCAGACCAGGTAAATTTGTGCTTTGTTCAACAGAAATTAATTAAAAGGTAAACTATTAGCAATGATTTTTTTAGTATATGAAGTTTTATACAGTAAGAATCACATTTCATGTATCTACTTTTCTCCCCCCCCCAACATATTCACTTTTTAACAGTAGATACATACGCATAGAACTGGCATGAGATTTCTGGGGAAAATGACCCTTTTCGAATGTTCTTGAAAAGCAGCATAATACAAAATAATAAAATGCTAGTGTTCTAGCTGTTCTAATGCACAAAGACTATAATAATAAATATTTATCATTTTGCTGTTTGTGCTTATTTATAGAACATAAAACACACTCCACACCTCGGGACAGTTCTTTTTTAATCTCACCCTTTTTCCCACATTGCAAGTATACATAACAGATTTAGTTCAACACACACAGCGTAACTCCTCAATCGCATCTTTAAACTTCAGAATGCTTCAGGATTTCTTCTTCAGATATGCCACAGCATATTCAGTATTAATTCTTCCATTTCATTTTTTTCACCCGAGTTTATCTTTTCTTTTGCTTCCTTTCCTTTCTACTCCAAGATGTTACTGCACATCATAGTTTAAAAGAAAAAAAAAATTTGCTAATCTAGGCCAATGGTGTCCAACTCTGATCATGGAGGGCCACTGAGGCTGCAGGTTTCCATTCAAACCCTTTGCTTAATTAGTACCAGTTTTTGCTATAATTTTAATTGACTTGCTATTTGGGACTCAGATGCCTTAATTGTTCCTTTTTTTTCCTTAATTGGCAGTCAAACAAAAATGAGATACAAAACGAGCCAACACATGACCAGCTAACCTAAATAAGAAAGGTGAAGGTCTAAGTAATGTTGATCTGCTCAGGTCACTAATACATTTTGCAGGTGCTCTTGAAAATAAGAAAATCAACGGTTTTGGAAATGTCTTCTGTGGCAGAATGAGAGCACCAACAAACCATGGAATTAAATAATGGACATAACAAAAAAAGAAAAAGAAAATCAACTCCTAATTAAGAAGATGGTTGAGGTTTGGGGCCCTGATTTAGCTGGTCTGTTGGCTCACTTCACAATTTAAATTTTTATGGCTGCCAGTTAAGGAAAAGGTGAAGACTTATAAAACAAGCCTATTAAAAATAAGGAGGAAATAAATCTATAAACGGCAGAAATTGGGCACTGATTTTGAAAGTAACAGGACGGTGCCACGGCGACCCTCCAGGATCAGAGTTGGGCACCCCTGTTCTTGAGCAATACTAACGACCCTCCTTAAGGGCATCTTCTTACACCTGGACCCTTACTTGCTGGTTTTACGTGCTATTTTCTTTAGCTAATCTCACACTCTCGTATTTACACGAAACAGTTTAACCATTGCACAGCTTAAAATTTCTCATTACTTTGCCATATGCCATAAACATTCTATACATTATACACTTTAAACTGAAAACTAGTACTGTAAATGTATATTTATTTAGAAAATATGATTTTGGATAAACTTGAATCTGGTGTTTCACTTACAATGGCGGGCACATGACATGTGCCTAAAGGCGTCTACCTGAAGTTACTGCTTTCATCAAACATAACTTACAAACCATCGTATTACCATTGTTTTCATATTCCAAATTATTTCTTCAATGGAATCACACGGCGGGTGATGACTAAACGACTGTTCTGTGCTGTTCTGGTTAACTTCTCAACGCAAGTCATCAATAACAATCTTTGGTTTTATGTTTAGGTTGTTTCCTGAGTGCTGTGTTGTTTTTTTTTTAAATTGTAAAATCAATAAATGAATCTTTTTTTTTGGCGACCAAGTCGCTTCACTGCGTGTTTTGTCACGATACTCGACTCGCCTTTTGACTCTAAAAAAACTCCCTCTGTCTTCCTGGCAGATAAAAGCCCCGCCCCCTGCAAGGCCCTGAGCCCCGCCCTCCTGTGTAAAGTGTGTGGCGATACGAGCAGCGGCAAACACTACGGAATCTACGCCTGTAACGGCTGCAGCGGATTCTTCAAGCGCAGCGTGCGTAGGAAGCTAATTTACAGGTGAGCACGAATGTGAGTGGGTGGGTGAAGGTGGCGGTGCAAGACAGTATCAAACCAGTCGTTCTTAAAGACAGTAGTTTCACCGTGAAACTGTTTTAAAAATGTCCTTCCAGTTTGTGCGTGATTGATATTCAGAAACGTTGTGCTTTTCAGTTGTCTGTTATGCGTGAGACAAGGTGCTGAAAAAACTAAAAGGATAAGAATAGGGCATCCCAACCCTTAGGTGCATGGTTGTATATGACAGACTATGACAGGTCACTTTCTTACTTGGTTGATGCCTTTACCCAATGTGATTTGATTTGATATACTGTACTGTTGGTTACATTACTTTTGTTGTTCCAATTGGGGTGCAGGCAGGAGAAGTGAGTTGCTCAAGGTCACATAGTGTCAGTAGTCTATGCCTTAACCGCTACACCACACCACATAGGGATATCTTAATAAGACTTGATGATATGCAAAGGCATGATGTTGTTTAGTTACTGTCTGGGACCTGGATCTGAAATCTGGCACTGGAGAATTCAGGTGTGTAGTTTGCGTGCTCTCCCCCATGTCCATTTGGTTTCTCTGCCAGCATCCCAAGGAGGTAATTTGTCTTTGTGTATGCAAGGGTGCCAAGTAATGGACTGGCACTCTGGCCAGGGATGGTCTTTGCCTTGCACCCGTCATCAGCTCCTGTCTACCTAAATTGGATCCTGTGTTAGAGAATAAATGGATGCAAAGGTCTGCGAGGACAAATGCTGAAAATATCGGGCAGAGAACCTAATAAATACTCACAGATGCATTCCTTTCAATGGTGTCTTACCCAAATAGTATGAATGTTTTAACACCTAGAATAGAGACGCTTAACTCGAATCCTGGAGGGCTGCTGCTGGTTTCCCACCTGTCACTATCAGTGACCAATTTCTGCTGTTAATTGACGTGTTTTCCCATCATTTTAATTACTTTGTTTTTTAAAACTCTGTCCACTGAATTGCTTCTATATTTTCATCAAATGGCAGTAAAACAAAAAAGAGATGTGAAGTGAGCCAAGAGATGACCAGCTAAGTCAGTTTCACTCCAACCAGTTTCTTAATTAGAGGTTGATTCTTGTTGTTAATTAAACCCGTTTATTTAATTCCATGGCCTGTTGCTGCTCTCATTCCGCCACATCAGACATTTCCAAAACTGATGATTTTCTTTTTTTTAATTTTGGTGACCTGAGCAGATCAACATTACTGAGACCTTTACTTGTCTTTATGCTCAGACATTTTATGATGGAGACAGGCCAGCTGGTCATGTGTTGGCTTGTTTAAAGAAAAAAGAAAGATTATTGGTCTTAAAAAGATAAACAATTAAAATGATGGCAAAAAATTCAGTTAGCAGCAAAAGCTGGTCACTAATCAATACAATGGTTAGAATGAAAACCAGCAGCCAATGTAGCCCTCCAGGCTTGGAGTGGGACACCCCTGTTTTAACATCTAGATATTGTTTGATATCAGACTCATGTCATCTCATCATATTTTGGCTTGTTTGGAGTCCTACACCCAAATCTTCATTTTCCTGTTTGTAGCTGTGTAAACTGTCCAGATACAGTATGTGCAAGTATATGGTGCATAATGGGTAGCCACACGGCTCTCTCGTGGCTTTGTTGAAATCCCAGCCAGGGCACCATCAGTGTGTTGTGGGTCTGCACATGTTTTCCTCCAGACTTCTGCCCACATGCCAATGATGTGTGTGTGTGTTAGTTTAAATCATTCTAAACAGCTCCATGTGAACAGAGGTTTGTGCTTCAGTATACCACTTGATGGACTGGCACCCCATCCAGGAATGGTTCCTGTCTTTCTTCTGATACTGCTGGCAGAGGTTGCTGCTCCCCTTCAATGGGATAAAAAGGTTTGAAAATAGATGGATAGATTTTTGGCATGATGTCCTGTTTTGTACTTATTGGCATAGTGTTTATATAAATCAGTGTAGTAGACTACTCCTGCCATTATTAAAAATAAATGAATCTGAAATTGATAATCATTTTTATATTAGTTACTTAAACACAATTGTAAAATGTGAGTTCTGCTCGGAATAAAAGGAAATCATTGACTTAAAGTTCATTACATTAAGAAAAAACATTCAAGATTGTGGTACTTTAAAGTAATAGATAACAACTAGGTGTTGCAATCCAGCTATCATAAAGAGAAAGCGTTCTCTACTTGAATGTTTGGGTTAAATGAGTAAAGAGCAGACTGTCACTAAATAACACGGCAGGCATCAGCAGCAGATTAGTTTGATTTCATCATTTGTAGAAGGAGCTTTTCATAGTCTCAGCTAAACTGCCGGTCATTTCTGTGATTCTGTATACTTGAAATTGGACGTCAGTGAAAGTAAAAACTCAAATCAAGCTACACTTGATTATTATTTGGCTTTATCCAAGTCAACTTAGAAATGTTTGAGATACAATTGGTTATATTTCTTCTGGTTTTCTACTGGCAGGTGAAGTGACTTGCTCAGGGTCACACTGTGTGAGTCGCGGCATTTGGGTTTCAAGTCCAAAGCCTTAACTACTACGCCATACTGCCTGCCTGGACACATTTCATATTACGTATTATTTGGCTGATGCCTTTATCTAAGGTGACTTACAACATTTCAGACATACAATTGGTTACTTGTTGTTTTTATTTTTAATCTTAAAAATGTTATTTTTTTGCCTAATACATGTCTGAAGAAATAGGACAAGTAATTATCCAAAGTGACAGGATGAGAAAACTGGCTTTGGAAAGATTTCTTGGATCTATTAAGGTTGTATTGGTTTATGTAGATTAAAGATCTGTTAAATGTATTTCTTTTTGGGCTATTTATGAAATGCTTAATAATTATTATATGGATTTTCTAAAGAGTTTGATTAAAATAAGTTTATTTATTTTGTTTTTCCCAGCTCAGCATATAGTGGGAGCAATTCTCTTTCTAGAGACTAAACAGTTTTTCCCTCTTCCTACTATATACAGTATATATATATTATTCCTATTTATTCTGACAGATCCCCTTTACTAGATATGCAGCAGTGTGTTTTTCTAAAGGTTTTCACAGGAGAGCATTAGTTTTATTACAAGAATTGTTTTGTTAATAATAGTGACAGTTTTCAGGACTGAGGATGGTAAGAGTGATAGGAGGTTCACCATTGAAACACGCCGGTGTCAGTGAAGCCATTTACAAGAAGTAACATAAACTGGTAACTGAGAACTCCAATGAAACTGAATCTTCTTTTTAGGAAATAATTTGGACTTGCTTTCAGGCTAGTATTTATTTAGCATAAAATGTCGGAGTGATGCAGTGTTTGTTTAACGTGTGCAATTTACCCTTTATAGGTGCCAGGCTGGCACAGGAATGTGCCCTGTAGACAAAGCACACCGTAACCAGTGCCAAGCATGCCGGCTGAAGAAGTGCCTCCAGTCTGGCATGAATAAAGATGGTGAGTGGTCTCAAAATCCCCCAAAAGGTTTATTATGTTGGTTTGTATTGGATGAGAAGAGACAGCCCATTGTATAAGACAGCAACAATAATATTTTTTGGAAGGGCGCTAGAGTGATTACCACTTCAACCACAGAGCATTACTAAGAGCAGAAGAATCAACAAATAAGCAAAATATATGGCAGTTAATAAATGATGGCAGCAAAATTTTTAAATCATTAGTATCTTAAATGTGATTTCTATGCATTTATTTTCTTTAGAGGGTTTAATTTTCTTTTTGTGTCACTAAATCACCATTAATGCATCTTGTTTCATTTTGAGCGTGTCATACAAAATCATGACTTTTGATGGATGGTCACTAAGTTTATTATATGAATAAATCACCAATCTTAAAATTTCAAATGTCATTAACTGAACCTTGAATAGAGAAAGTTCTGCATGTTTCCCATTTTACACTTTCATTATTGTAATTGCCCTAAAGTTGATCATCTCTTTGTATGTTTTGGTGCCGTCTGCTGTCTCCCTCTCACACTTTGCTGTATGCGTTACCTGCAGCTGTCCAGAACGAGAGGCAGCCACGTAGCACGGCTCAGGTCAGACTGGACACAATTGACGTGGACCCAGAGAAAGAGCATCTGACATCTGCAAGAGAGCCCACTTCATCCTCCTGTCCAGCTGCACCACGACCCGTAATTACTTCATCCATGTCTACACCATCTCAACATTCACTTAGTCCTCAGAACAATCATCGGTTCATGGCCAGCCTCATGACAGCAGAGACTTGTGCAAAACTTGAACCTGAAGATGGTAAGTGTTTCAATTCTCTTTTCTAACCAGTTCTTTATGTAACTTACTGTAGTTCTACTGACAAATTTACATTTTTCTTTTAATGGGAAATATGCTGGCAGCTTTTATACAAATAATAACAAAAATTTCAAAAATTAAGCTACATTTGTCCAGTCTAAGTATTGTGATTTCCAGAATACATTCTATATGGGCGAAAAGTGAGGTTTCATTCCAAAGAAGTCACCCATTTAGTAATCATGAGACACGCAACAGAATCGACTTATGTGAAGGAATGTGTATAACGTGTGACACATTACAAGGCTTCTAGTCAACGGGTATGAAAGACTTGCTGACTGAAGCTGTTGATCTCGTCACCAGACCACGTCAATTAAACGACTGAAAATCTCAGGGCATCTCGCATTTAGTGACTGCGTGCCAACCTTACAGCACAGTCGTTCTCAGCACTTTATGTGACTGCCAATAACATGCTGCCTGACAGAGCTGGTGTTGTACAAAGAGTCAGCAGGCACGGCAAGTTCAACTGCAAACTCTGCCCTGGTACATGGTATGTAAAACATGAGACATTAAACTGCCAGGTTTCTCTTTTGTGAGTTCCAAAACATGAGTGTTCATTATTCATCATCGAAGCATCATATGCACTGAACACTTGGATGAGCATTCGTTGGTTGTCAGCTCTCCTGCACACAACTAAAGGCAGAATCCAAGCAGTTTGATTTTGTCAGAGCGAGGGGTATGTCACGTTACACAACGTGGAGCGCAGTGGCAACTGCCTTTGTCTTGCTAATATTATGTAAATAATGGCTACGACTGAAAATCGCTAGAAAAGTTGTCAAATGTGATATGGCCTTTAGTTTCCATACTTGTAAATTCTGTAATAATGGCAGTCAATCAGATTTGCAGCAGAAACATTTCACCTAGGGCATGGCACTCTGCTTTTGGCGAGTCAATCATGCAAATGAGAGTTGAAGCAGAACGTGTGCATCCTAACAAACAAACGGTTTTCTGCCACTTAGCTCTTTCATATTGTTGCGACTTAAAACATTTTCTGCCAGCTGTATCTCTTCTCTGTTTCATAATTCGGATTTCCTGGTTTTGAGAGTCATGTCCTGATTTTTAACAATTGGTTAAGAAAAGTGCAAACACATAAACTTCCATCAATGTTATGTAAATAAAAGACCCCATTTTTTTCCATTATCAATCCCGTTAAAGGTCCTGGGGCGTAGATCCTCTTCTGACAATATCAGGTGCAACGTAGGAGCCAGCCTTGGACAGGGTGGAAGTTAGTCACTCGCTCACACACACATTCGTTCATGACGCCAGTTCTGAGTCCCCAATGAATCAAACAGGCACATTTTAGGGAAATGGGATGAAAACAGCAGCACCAAGTGAAAAACCCACCCAGACATTGGAAGAACATAAAAACGGCACACAGACAGGGACCTTAATTTGTTAAGCGTTGTATTGTTTTTAAGAGTTTTGTTGCTCTGTTTCATACGTGTGTAAGCCCAGTATCGGCAATTCTTTATGATATTTCCAGGTTAACGGTTTGGAATATGTGGGCTACAATGGCAGAATGGTTAGTTTTGTAGCCTCATACCTTTAGGACATAAATAACACATGCAGCCTGGGCACTGGCAGTGTTTGCACATTCACAATGTGCTTTTATTCCTGCCATCCTCCAGTATCTTTCAGGGTATTCATGTTCCTTCCGTATCTCAAAGATGTTCATGTTAGGCTGATGGGTGACTCCAAATTATTCCATGATGAGTGAGTGTGAATGTTTGAGTGGGTCCTGAGTAGTGTTGGATGGGTACTAAAATTATGACCAGCTTTCAGACCTCAGCACCAGTGCCAAAATGGTTCTGAAGCAAATAATGGGTAACTCCAGTCTGCACCCTCCCCACCGCTGTTTTACTGCAGCCTTCCTGGTGTGTTCACTATACACCATATCTTGATGGCCAGGACGTCCATATTGAGTAGAAGCAGTTTTTCCCTGTGAAGTCCCAATCGTGTTGGAGTTTGTACTTGCGTTTCATGAAGTCTATGAAGCAGACATTTTTCCACAACTGCAACAAATGTCAAGGGTAGAGGTGGGAGAGAGCAAAGCTGTTGCTTACCTCCAGTACAGAAATGCTGGTACTGTACTGTTTTTTACATTTTGGGCTTTCTGTACCCTTCCAGTACAGGTACACCACACAGCCCTAGTCCTGAAACAGTTTTCACATTCAGTTCCTGTCCCTGCCTTACATCTGATGCTGCTGGAATAATCTCCAGCTCCTTTCAAGCCCTATACACAGTACAATTGTTGTTTTTATGTCTCCCAAAGTCTAGTAATATTGATATAATACACTGCTCAAAAAAAATTAAGAGAACACTTAAATGACCACAATGATCTTGATGAACAAAATTTTCAAGTTGAAATTCTTTACTGAATAATCCTGTGTAATTTGTTCAGAGCAAAATGATATAACAATTGTCAATGGAAACCAAAATACCAACCCCTTAAGTGCTGCATTGAAGATCACACCGCAAACACTGGTCTACAAAAAAATATTTTTTGTTTGCTACTGGGAACTTCAGACCAGCTCTCTATTATGTTTTTTACACTGATTTCATATATAAAATCGGAATGAAGCTAGCACCTCAGATTTTTGAGATACACATCATTGACATTTTGACACTTTTGAATATCAATATAATATATCAACACGATATCTGGAGTTTGAACTGTGTCACCAAAATTGTTTTGATGTGTTTATTCTGAAAACAAACCAGAAGATGATACCAGAGACACGTTAAAGCATATTTATGTCAATTTACCTCAATATAAAAGCAAGGTCAGTGTGCTCAAAGTTGTCTGAGGCACTCGCTTTTGCGCTTAACTGCACATCCGTCTCTCTTTGCAAGAACCAACAGTAGTCACCTGTCATGCACGGAGTGAATTTTCCCCGATATCAGTTTTCCATCACCTTTATATCTTGATGAAATCTTTCCCTGTTCTCATCTCTGACATTGCTTAGTTTTGGTGGAAAAAAGTCGAGATGAGAATGTAAATAATGCGTCTTCAGTGATATTCTGGCTCCCGTAAGCTAATACAGTGCATCCGGAAAGTATTCACAGCGCATCACTTTTTCCACATTTTGTTATGTTACAGCCTTATTCCAAAATGGATTAAATTCATTTTTTTCCTCAGAATTCTACACACAACACCCCATAATGACAACGTGAAAAAAGTTTACTTGAGGTTTTTGCAAATTTATGAAAAATAAAAAAACTGAGAAATCACATGTACATAAGTATTCACAGCCTTTGCTCAATACTTTGTCGATGCACCTTTGGCAGCAATTACAGCCTCAAGTCTTTTTGAATATGATGCCACAAGCTTGGCACACCTATCCTTGGCCAGTTTCGCCCATTCCTCTTTGCAGCACCTCTCAAGCTCCATCAGGTTGGATGGGAAGCGTCGGTGCACAGCCATTTTAAGATCTCTCCAGAGATGTTCAATCGGATTCAAGTCTGGGCTCTGGCTGGGCCACTCGAGGACATTCACAGAGTTGTCCTGAAGCCACTCCTTTGATATCTTGGCTGTGTGCTTAGGGTCGTTGTCCTGCTGAAAGATGAACCGTCGCCCCAGTCTGAGGTCAAGAGCGCTTTGGAGCAGGTTTTCATCCAGGATGTCTCTGTACATTGCTGCCGTCATCTTTCCCTTTATCCTGACTAGTCTCCCAGTCCCTGCCACTGAAAAACATCCCTACAGCATGATGCTGCCACCACCATGCTTCACTGTAGGGATGGTGCCAGGTTTCCTCCAAACGTGACGCCTGGCATTCACACCAAAGAGTTCAATCTTTGTCTCATCAGACCAGAGAATTTTCTTCAGGTGCCTTTTGGCAAACTCCAGGCGGGCTGCCATGTGCCTTTTACTAAGGAGTGGCTTCCGCCTGGCCACTCTACCATACAGGCCTGATTGGTGGATTGCTGCAGAGATGGTTGTCCTTCTGGAATGTTCTCCTCTCTCCACAGAGGACCTCTGGAGCTCTGACAGAGTGACCATCGGGTTTTTGGTCACCTCCCTGACTAAGGCCCTTCTCCTCTGATCGCTCAGTTTAAATGGCCGGCCAGCTCTAGGAAGAGTCCTGGTGGTTTCGAACTTCCTCCACTTACGGATGATGGAGGCCACTGTGCTCATTGGGACCTTCAAAGCAGCAGAAATTTTTCTGTAACCTTCCCCAGATTTGTGCCTCGAGACAATCCTGTCTCAGAGGTCTACAGACAATTCCTTTGACTTCATGCTTGGTTTGTGCTCTGACATGAACTGTCAACTGTGGGACCTTATATAGACAGTTGTGTGCCTTTCCAAATCATGTCCAGTCAACTGAATTTACCACAGGTGGACTCCAATTAAGCTGCAGAAACATCTCAAGGATGATCAGGGGAAACGGGATGCACCAGAGCTCAATTTTGAGCTTCATGGCAAAGGCTGTGAATACTTTCCGGATGCACTGTATACTTTCAGCATATTCTCCACAAGCTCAGTATAATTCTCTGCTCTGTGACTGTCAAGAAAATTCTGGACAACCTGCACGAATGAGGGTGCTGATTCAGTTGGCTTCAGTTTCCTTTTGAACTCATCGTCAAGCATCAGTTCATGGATTTCAGGGCCAACAAAAACACCTTCCCTAATTTTGGCTTCACTTTTTTCGAGACCGAACTTATTTCTTAAGTGCTGAAACGCATCGCCTTTACTGTCCAGTCACCCTAGTTGTCCAAGTGCTGGAACATCATAACTAAAAAATGGGACATGCTGGATGAAATCTGTTTTCAGATTTGGAGTCAACAAGTGAAATTTGTTAAAGTACAGATGAAAGAATCCCAGTAGCAAAATGCTTGTTGACCAGTAAAATCAAAGTCAAAATTGAAATCACAGGTTGATTGACTTTCATCACAGCAACTCCAAATGTGACTCATAATGTGTATGGCCCTGACATGCCAGTGTGCTCTCCTGACAACATCTGGACCTGCTCGTGATGAGACAGCGGATGGTGTCCTGGGGGATCTTCTCCCAGACCTGGATCAGGGAATCAGTGAGCTCCTGCACAGTCTGTGGCGCTACATGGATGCACAGATGTATAACGTCCCAGAGGTTCTCAATTGGATTCAGGTCTAGGGAATGTATGGGCCAGTTAATGGCATTGTCATCCAGGAGCTGCCTACACACTCTGGCCACATGAGGACGGGCATTGTCCTGTACCAGGAGGAACTCAGGGTCCACTGCACCAGCTTAAGGTCTGACACTGGCTCTGAGGGTTTCATCCTGGCACCTAACGGCAGTCAGAAGGTACCGTTGCCTAGCATGTGGATGTGAATGCGATCTTCCAGGGAGCTAGGTAGCACAGCTAGCATTCTAACCCAATGGTATTATATAAAAATAATAATGGTAATTATTCTATTTTTATTTTTATTCCAGGATAAATTAAGCAACTTCTTATCAGTATATCATTAGCTAGAGTTTATACTCGTGGACAGATCAGCAGCATTTGGTGCAGTGCACGATCCACTCCTACACAAAGGGCCATTTAATTTCAGCATCACCTACCACTGACTTCTTCTTGGCATTTCAAACAGAATTTAGTCCATTGACCAGACGATGAATGGAGCAATGACTTCCTATGCCATGTTATTTAAATTATGAAAATTGAGAAGACACTAATAAGATGCTGGTTCAGCAAAGCATAAGAACAAAGTTTTAATGCTATTGCAAAAATCAATATTACAAACACGGAGAAAAAAACTAATGCAGGCTCAGCAGCTTCATAGGAAGGAGCTTCGTAATGCTATTGCAGAAATTCCTGGAGCATAAAGAAACGAGTAATATATTTAAGGAGTACCATTACTTATTCATGCTCTATATATTGGAACGCAATGAAAATTAGTTTTTAAATAAAGAAAAACTTGGTTGCAGGAATTATACATAGCTGGACAGACCTCTAAGGCTCTCTGAGATGCAGAGACGCTCTGAACATCTACAAAGCTGGAAAGTAGAAGGTCCAGTGGAACTGAACAAATGTCTTATTTTGCTAAATTAGCTCTGTGAAAGTTTGTCATGTTCATGGAAGTCACTGAAGATAACTTTTTTTACCCCAAACATTAGGCCAGGAAGGGGGCGGCACAGATGCGCAGTAGTAGCGCTGCTGCCTCGCATTAGGGAGACCAGGGTTCTCATCCCGGGTCCTGCATGTGTGGAGTTTGCTTGTTCTCCCCATGTGTGTGTGGGTTTCCTCCCACAGTCCAAAGACATGCATGTTAGGTGAGTTGGTGGTACTAAATTGGTCCTGGTGTGTGTTTGCCATGCGATGGACAACCAGCATACCTCTGCCTGCAAAACCGATGCCACTCCCCTGTGACCCTGGCCAGGGCTGAGCGTGTTAGAAATGCCAGTACATGATGCCAGGTATCAGTTACTGTTTTTCCAACCAAGTACTTTCTGGAAAGCTCAAAATTCAAGCCAGTTTCTTTACTGACCAGCATTGTTCGGAGTCAAGCCCAATCACTGCCAAGCACATTAGGAAAAAGTGTTCCCCTTTATAATTTTGTTAATTCATATTGAATTTGTTAAAAGCAGACAATTATAATTGTTGTTATTTCTTCATTATATTGTGCAGACACAACTGCACAGGCAAAGTCCCAGGTTGAAATCAGTCTTTTTTTTATATTTCTTTAAACAAGCATCTTTACTCCAAAATACCTTTGTTTAATACGACTCATTACCTTTCCTGTCCTCCGCCACCTCCACTCCCGACTCTGACTCAGCTGCCTAAGGAGGACGGCCTTCTTTTAAAGCTGAGCCCAGGAGTACTTCCAGTACATCACCAGTACATCATGGAAGTAGTTCCAGTTGGGACATGTGAGGGTAAGGAATCTGCTACCCAAGAGCTCCTGCAGCAGGACTGGCAGCCCCGACAGGGTGCACACTCCAAGTATAATTTTCATACCAGCCTGTGGGAAGCCAACAGCAGACCTCCGCTGCCCATCCATGATATCAGCACCCCATCCAAGGAAAGTACCACCAATCATCACGGCTGACTTTCCAGTTCATCTGTGGTCCATGTATATATACACATATATACTGTACTGTATGTACTGTATATGTCTCTGTTGAAATGACAAATGCAACGCATTTTATTATATTGTTTGTGATGTGCCATTTTATAGAATGTCAGACACACAGACTCTTATCTGGGCGTTGTCATCATTTCAGTGTTGACTTTTCAGCAGATTTACAGGAGGTGTTTCAGGTGGTCCTCTGTACAGTGTGGCTACTCTCCTACTGGTCTCTTGTCTGTGCACATCACACAAATCAAACATGAATTGGTCTCGGCCCAGTCATCAAAACCGTGAAACGCTTTAAGAAAATTGACATAAATGGATACACCGCAGACACAGGTGAATATATTATCTGCATACATATTGGGGTGTATTTGGTTCAAAGTTGCACAAATAAAACTACAAACCTTTAAGTATATTCAGTTTATTCCTGAACTTGTAGAAAACAGTAGTGGAGTCTTTCAAAAGCAAACAGCAAAACGAATAATCTTTCCAGAGATGCTTGACTGCGTCTTCCATGTCTTCTGTGAATGAAAAGAATTCAAAGGCGTCGTCTTCCGAGCTGTCCACCTCACAGAGGGACAGGGCCACCAGCTCCACGAATGGTCTGCTTGAGGAAGAACTGCTTGCATTAAACAGTCAGTCACTCATGAAGGCTTTTATTACTGTGAGATATGAGACTTGGGGGCGATGGCAGCTAATCCAGCACTTCTGTCCCTGTGAAAGTGTGCGTTCTTGTAACTGAACTGGCTCTACAAGGACAAGAGCACAGCCTCGTACTCACAACAGTGGTGAGATCCAAATTTGAACTTCAAGCTTTTTGTAGAGGAAGTCAAGTATTAGACATTTTAAAGACCTGGAAAGTGGGTAACGGTCATTTTCCTTGTACTGGATGTGGGCTTACTTTTCTCTGTTTTTTGCAGACTGATTTGCTAAAAAGTTTAACATTTTGTCTCTTTTAGTGGATGAAAACATTGACGTGACAAGCAATGAACCGGAACAGAACTCCTCTGAATACCAGATGTCTCTCTATCCTTTAAACAGCCCAGAAAATGTGTATGAGACTTCTGCTCGACTCCTCTTCATGGCTGTTAAGTGGGCAAAAAATCTGCCGGTCTTCTCCAACTTGCCATTTAGGGATCAGGTGAGAGAAAATAAAAGTTTCTTTCTATCGTAGGCATCAAAGTAACCTTATATTTCAATATACAGGAATGTCAGCAGGGGAAGGTAAGGTGACATTTCTGAAGGAGAGAGAGGCTTAGATTTATTCCAGCATCGTAAGCTGTTGGGTGGATAAACAATAAATATTGTACAAGTATGGCTTAGTCCGGTACACTGGGGGAAAATTGAAAAATAAATCAGGCCGCCTACCAAATAACTCGAATGTTCATTGATTCCATTAATGGTGTATCAAATGTTAAAAGCATTTTGAAGTGAAGTCAAGATTGCAGATGTTTTGCGGCCAGAGGCATGCTGGTTGTCCATCGCATGGCAAACACACACCAGTGCCAGGTTAGCATTGCCAGTTCACCTAACATGCACGCCTTTGGACACGGGGAGGACATGCAGACTCCACGCAGGGAAGGTCTGGGACACAAAGCTTGGCAGCACTACCACAGCTCCACCGTGCTCTCCGTGTGTAAGTTGTGCAGATAAAAATACAGATTGGGTGAAATGTGCAAATATGTTTCCAGGCATATTGTGATATTTTGATTGCACACAATTCAGAGTTGTGAATATTTTAAGCCGTCTTGGTCAAACATGCTTACAACTAGTAATGTCGGTGATAAATTATTAAACGTTAGCTCAAATGAGTGTTTGTGATCAAAAGGGGGTGCCAGACAGCCCCAAACCTCAAACACAGTAAAACACCACACATTAAATTAATAAAATAAAGGGCTCTTATTCACTACCAGCACATTTCCACAGTCATTCTCCAGCAGTCCGTCACAGTTCACAGTAACTAAACAGATTCTTCCCCCTTCTCTTCTCCGCTGAATGTTGCCCACCTCTGACTCGTGTATCGCGCCGTATCTTCCTGGAAGCACGTTCAGGCCATGAAGAAAGCAGAGAGGTCCCCTCTGACAGCACCCTCTATTGGCCGGTAGGGACTCCCACAGGGCTGTATTTCCACACTCCATCTCCCAAGCACCCCTGCGGCTGTCCTGCTGGGTTGTCGTATGATGATGAGGAGTGGAACAGCTCCCTAGTCTCAGCTTCTGCTTGTCCATTTATCAAAACATACCGGCTGGGTGCAAATTCAGCAGCGAATCTGATGTGTCATCACACTGGAGCAGAGAGGCCTGATCTCCCACGGTGTCCTTCCAATGTGCAGATCAGCTGTTCCTGATACCCACAATTGTTTTAACCACAAACAGAATGCGTTCTTAACTGTACATATAGTGAGAAATATTATCTAATATGTTCTGTTGAAGAGAACAGACTCTGCAGATTTGGGCTATTAATGTGCCAGAAAATGAACATCATTGCAAGGAGCCACAGAACAATTATTAAGAAATTTCAGCATAAACAAGTTAAGCGACATGTTAAGTGAGTTACAGTAGGACATTCACGCAGTCTGATTTCAATAGCATTAAACAATCACAATGCCTGCTAGAAAAAAAGAAAATTCATGTTGTTGTGTGTAATTGTCAATAAAGATTGGACACATAGTGAGGTGCTGCTCTCTTCACGCTTCAGTTACATTCAGTACATAAACTGTAAAAAGTGTTTGCGTTGGTGGGGTCGTAGGGTGACCCGGACTGTAACAGAATGCCCCAAATCACAAACTCTTGCCACCCTGTCAGGATTGACTGCTCCTGTAGTCCCTCAGCAGCTCCGAAAACAAGGAAGCAGGCAGGAGAAACAGTTACACATTTCTTAAAGATCATTCAAGCAGAAAGTCCATGAAGACGCAAGCAAAACAACGTGAGCGCACCGTACCACCTGGCACTGCTCGAGGTTTAGGGGACCCCTGTGTTGGGTCGCTTGAAGCGTCAGCCATAACTCAGAGCATTCTTGGACTAACTTCCTCCTCCTCCTCCTCCTCTGTTCCCTCTTTTTCTGATTTTATAAAACTAATTCAGGTATAGTGTGGTCATTCTGTCTGCAAGACAACTTTACCTTTTTAAAAAATTACATTTCTTGTCTCTGAAAAGTGCTTCCTTCATTAGAGTCTGGCGCTACAGCAAGGCATGCGTGTGTAACTTGGAAATGGGGTTATAAGATGTGCCATCAACCCAAGTTCATAAAGCTGAAACCATGTTTCCAAAATCAGCTGCTTTAGCTCCTGGATCTCCGACATGACAAATGGTAGCAAACAGAACAGCAGGCTTGTGTAACGTTAAAAGCAGCGCTTGACAGCAGACTGTACGTGCATTATGGCGGCCTGTCTGTCTCATACATTTGATTAAAGCCAGTTCTTATCTTCTGTTAACAAAAACATGCAAAGCCAAGGAACCCCTCAGACCAGGGGTCCCCAGCTCCGCTCCTGGAGTGCTGCTGCGGCTACAGCTTTTCATTTGAACCCTTTACTTAATCAGTGAGCACGGTGTAGCCAGGCCCTACGTATTATATTATATTCACTATCTGTTACTGCTGCCTTGTTCCCCTTCAATATGTGTGTCCTAATTAAGTGTTTGTAAGACGCCACTTTAAGGAGAGAAGGGGGTCCTTACATAAGTGTGCTGTTTTGTGGCGTAAGGGGATAGACTTGAAAAATGGAGGCGCGCTTTTTGGGAAGGAGGTGAGGAGGAATCAGGAAAGGGAGTTCCAAAAAAGCACAAGATACCCGACATGGTGGACTGGTTTATGTGCACGCGACTCCAAGTGCTGGCTAACCACCCGAGGACGTGTGTGTGTGTGTGTGTGTGGCGCCGTCTTTCTTACTGCTGAAGCTCATGTCTTCCGCTTTATAGTGCTTGCTTGCAGCTAATTAACCTCCTTCACCGGCATTTTAACTAATTAGTGCGTAGTACAATTGTAAAGATAAAGATGAGGGAAGACGGTTTTAGGTCAGAAGTTGTTTTGTTGCCATTCCTCCTCTAGGACCCTATGAAGTTTTGGCAGTTGTTTATACCCACAAGGCAGAGGTGTGTATGTCATTGTCACCCAACTACTACTAGTGGGTACCCAAACATTGTGTTACCTGCTGCCTTGTAAATTGCCCCGTGTGCTGCTGGTCACACAGCTGGTACTCCAACTGAGATCTTAACTGAGGTCAGACATTCAGAGTCAAGGTGAAAGAAAGACATTCGACTCCTACAAGGCCCAGTATGTGTTGTGGAGCAAAGAAAACTTTATACCTAGAAAATGTGGTGGGCTAACTGAACCAGTTCGGCCCACAAGCTGGATGTGAATGATGAAGTCTTGTCCTCCATGTTGTAGGTCATTCTACTTGAGGAAGCATGGAGTGAGCTGTTCCTGCTGTGTGCCATTCAGTGGTCTTTGCCTTTGGACAACTGTCCCTTACTGTCGGTGCCTGAACTTTCAGCTAACCTGCAGGGAAAGACCAACTTCTCAAGTGCTGACCTGCGTGTCCTCCAAGAGATCTTCAGTCGCTTCAAAGCTCTTACCGTTGACCCGACAGAATTTGCATGTCTGAAGGCCATTGTCCTTTTCAAACCAGGTATTTTTCTTTCACAGTTGCCTTTTTAGCACTGCCAACGCCCGCCCCGTCCTGTAAAGTAATTGTGATTTTTCTTTTTTGTATTTAAGTGAACTGAAGGCATTTTATTTGAACAAAAACACAGTTGTTAAGGTAACAAGAAGGAGATGCCAGTCTCCATTTCCAGGGCTTTTAATGACCATGCCAGGCACTAAACTGGCTTACGTGGACAGGATAGCAAGGCATAGCTGAGGGGGTGAGGGTGTCCAGTCGGTGAGGTAGCAGTATGTGCTTTATGCAGATGATGATGATGATGATGACGATGTCCTCTTTGCTTCATATGATTGTGCGTTTGGCCCACACTCGAGTGATTTGTTGCTGAGTTCCAAGTGCCAGGGACGAGGATCAGCACCTCCAAGTGTAAGGTCATGGTTCCACCTCAGAGAAGATTGGATTGCACTCTCCAGGTGATTGGGCAACATCTGAGTAGTGGAGGAGTTCAAATATCACAGGATGTTAGTCGTGAGCAATGGAAGAAGGGAACGTGAAACTGACGAGAGCAGCTGTTCTGCGGGTGCTGTACCAGTGTGTGGTAGCGAAGCAGGAGGTGAATGTAAAGACAAGACACGCGGTTTACTGGTCAATGGACATCTCTGTCTTCACCTGCGGGCCTGAGACGTGGGTAATCACCAAGAGTACAGGCGACAGAAACGAGGAGTCTGTGCTGGGCGGACACTCTGTAATAGACTGGGAAGTTCAGCAGATCAGGAGAGCCACTGATCACCAGATTGAAAGGAGCCAGCCAAGGTGGTCTGGACTTGTCAGACGGATGTCCCCCTATTGGCTCCTGCTGGAGCTCCTCTGGGCGGAGATTCTGCGGCAGACCCAGGACACCCTGGAGGGATTTTAACTCACAGCTGGCTTGGAAACAACTGGCATCTGTAGCTGGGGACAGGGAAGTCTGGGCTGACATGCTTGGCCTGCTGCCACCACGACCCTCACCAGTCTGTTCTCTAGAGGCCCCCTAACACCTGCTGATACCCTCACTGTGTGGTAGTCACGGCACCTTGTCCAGTTTGCCCACTAAGCCTAATACTTTACCTCATACTTGTGGATCTCGTTCTTCTCCATGCTCAGCACAGTGGCACAAGTAGCCATTTGCATATTTCCCAGGGGTTCTCATCAGGTCACATTGCTTCATGGTAGTCCTTCAATCTCCAGAACTTACTATGCAGGGGCCTGCTCACAGTTTTCCTTGACATTGAAGTTTGCCTTTTCATCTGGTGGTGTAGCAGTTCAACAATTGCAATGTGCCAGACAGTTCTAAAGTCTCCTTTGTCGACAATATTTGCTTCTCAAAAGCTTGTTTCACCATCTTTAGGTTAGCACTGCAAGTAAATCTTTGTTTTCTCTGTAGAAACACGAGGCTTGAAAGACCCCGAACAAGTGGAGAACCTCCAAGACCAGTCCCAGGTGATGCTAGGACAACATAATCGTACACACCACCCCTGCCAGCCTGTCAGGTAACACTGGGGTTTGACGTTTCCAGTCTAAGAGGCAGCGGTGCCAAAGCAGCACGTGCTTTAGTGTACCGTTAGTACAAATGGTGTGAGTGGCTTACTGTAGATGTCTGGAGACTTTCATTTATAGTTTACTTACCACCGTTACTAACACAGATCAAGTCTGGTGGAGAAATAACCAAAGGACGAAACAGTACAAGATGTGGGAATGAGTAAATAACATGGCCAGTAGCGGCGGACATACGTCACAAGTGCATCAGATATACATGTCAAACATGATCTGTGCTGTTTGTGGAAACATGGCTGCAAGAATAAAAAGACCATCCATGGATTAAGTGGTCTAGTGGTTAGTGCTGCCCCCTCACAATCCCAGGACCTTCAGTTCAAATCGTAGCCCCATCGCTGTCAGCGCATTGCATCTTCTCCCCGTGTTTAGGTGGGCTGTAACAGCCCCCAACACATCCACTTCAGTCCTCCTGGCTATGGGAGTGTGCCATGTGCTCAGGACAGGGGCGTCAGGCCCGTTTGGGAAAATCAGTTAATGAGCTTTCAGTGTATCACAAGTTACTCGTAATCAGAAGACGTGGCATTAAAAACTGTAGCATATCATTTGTTAAAGTGTGATTTCCCATTTAGTTTCAACAATATCATCACCTAATCTGAAATTCAAAACTGAGTCCTCATAAAGAAATTACATTTAAGAGCTGCAAAATATACGAAATGCTCTAAATGGATCTCAGATTGGAAAGTGAATGGAAGTGTCAAAAAATAAAAGGCATTTGACAATGAAGCGATAACCGTGACGGGATTGCACCCAAGCCGAACGACGTGTTGAGTGACACCCGCTGAGATTCACTGACGGTTGTTGGCTCAGCACAGAAGTGAAACCCGCAGGCCTCATTGACGTGTTTACGATTGGGGAGAACACGTGTAACCGACGAAGCTCGATCTGCTCGGCCATCGACACGGCGAATGCTTTCATCAGCCAAGACCGACGGGTTGAGTTGTCCACTGCTGCTGCACATGTGGGTATCAGCTGTGGACCTGCACCTACCATAGGGTACCGTACAGTATGTGCAAGATGGGTACCCAAACAACTAAATGATCCGCACAAGCTGACGTCACTCCTTCTGCCCAAAGAAATCGCACTATGGCACATTTGTTCAACATCGGTGCCATCCAGCAGAGGAGTGTCTGTGTGCATTTGACCTCCAGTTCAGTGAGACTAACAGCAGAGTGTGGCCTACCCATAAGCCTTTGCAAACATGTTGTGTTGCTTCAATGTCTATCCATCTATTTTCAGATTGCCTTTACTTTTTTGCTTAATCCTCATAATTTATTCCACGGCACTAGGAGAGCAATGAATGACGTATTTTCACAGACACGGGGAAAACCTGCAAACTCCACGTAGACCCTCATCAGGCTAGAAATCGAACCTGAGCCCCCAGCACTGTGAGGCAGAAAAAATAGCTCTAGAATTAAGAGATCTGAACTAAATTACATTCAATTAGGTAGAACTTTATTTGTCCTTGGGGGAAAGTTGTCTTTTAACAGAAGCTCAATAAATAAATAAATAAATAAGCAAACAGATAGACACATTGCAGTCTAAACACACACCAGAACGACTAAATAGGACGAAACTACCAAGGTCTTGGCTGTCCCAGTCCCATGAGGCCTTGTGCAGATGTAATGCTGGTGTTATAAAGGACCCCCTGGTGTTTCCTGCTGAATGATTCATTGTCTGAAAGTCCTCGGTGTTGATGTGTCAGAGAGAGGATGTGCAGCTTTGTTCATAATGGCACTCAGTTTTGTTTTAATTCTCTCCTTTGTTATGACCTCCTGGGGGTCCGGAGTGTGTCCCATAACTGACCCTGCCCTTTTAATTAGCTTGGTGATTCGGTGGGCCTCTCTTGAAGTGAAGTTACCAGCCCAGCACAGCACAGTGGCCATCACAGAGTTGTAGAAGATGTGAAGGACGTCGCTACTCACATTAAAGGAGCGCAGTCCTTAAGGAACGAGAGCCTGTCCTGCCCTTTCATATGCAGGTCCTCTGTGTGATAAGAACAGTCCAGCCTGTCGGTGATATGGACCCCCAAGTGCTTGTAGGAGTGGACCACCTTACATGCAGTCCAGTTCACTGCCAGTCACATCAAGAGGTCTTCTGTATCTACATGCTTGGCCATATCATTCGTAGTTTTGGACTGGATTATCATTTTTACGCAGATGACACTCAACTCTATTTCAATGTTAAAAGAAAAACTTCTCAGCTCACAACCTGCCTTAGTGAAATTAAAACCTGGATGGAACAGAACTCTTTAAAATTAAATTACAACAAAACGGAACTCCTGCAAACTGGCACTGAAGTGCAACTTAAGAACATGAGCTCCTTTTCAGTCATCTTTGGTGATGAAGTTATCAGAGCTGCTTCTGCCAGGACTCTTGGTGTCATTTTTGATTCCTTCCTCACTTATTCCGCCCACATAAATCACATTAAGAAACTTTCTTACTTTAACCTCCGTAACATATCCCGTGTTCGCTCCTTTCTCTCCTTCTCTAATGCTGAGAAACTTGTCCATGCTTTTATCACATCCCACATCGATTATTGTAATTCCCTACTGGCAGGTGCCCCTTCTAATCTTATATCACAGCTCCAGCTTATTCAAAACTCAGCTGCAAGAGTCCTTACTCGAACCAGCAGCAGCGAGCACATCACACCCATCCTGCTCCGTCTTCACTGGCTCCCTGTGTCCTACAGAATCGAATATAAAATCCTACTAATAACCTACAAAGCCTTAATAACCTCACGCCAAACTACATCAGTGATCCTCTTCACCACTAAGGTCCTCTGGTAATTTTCTTGTGCCCCACACTAACCTGCACTCTATGGGTGACGTGGCCTTCAGCTCCATAGCACCCAGACTTTGGAATGTCCTTCCTAAATGAATGAGATCAGCGGACTCCATTCATTCTTTTAAAAACACCTCACAACTCCTGTGTTCAGGAAGGCCTTTAACTTCACCTGCCATTGTGCCTCCTCTCTCAGTCTTCCTCTCTGTCCAGACACTCAGGATTAGAACACACATGATGTGATTTGTTCAGGCTTCTCTTCTTGTATTTTACTGTAGTTTATTGTCTTTTATTCCATTGTGTATCCTGTATTTGTCTGTTTTAGTTCCACGCAGTCAGTATTGGTATCCAGTGTTACTTATACCTGCTGTTCTTTCTGAGACTCTGTGAAGCACCTTGAGCATGGGAAGGGCGCTATATAAATAAAACGTCTTCTTCTTCTTCTTCCTACCCCCGAGTAGTGACGAGGCACGGAGGCTCTTTGTGGCGGTGAGCGTCACTGTGCGGATGTTAAACTGCAGTCAGTTCTTTCTGCCCCCCAACTCCTCTCCTCAGTCTCACCCCCCATTCAGTGCAGATGGCCCTCTTCACACCAATCACGCCTGATGGATCTCCCTGTCGCTAGAAGATGAGAGCACCCCCCCGCATGTGATGCTATGGGGGTCAAGCAGGCACCACCTTCATGGCAGTTTTCTGTCTGAGCGCCGCGTGTTGCAGTCGGCACTTCAGTTCGTCTGCTCTGACATGCTAAGGGCTGCGTTTTTAGTTGTATTGTATGAAATGTATAAAACAGTAGCGAGGAGTGTGTTTTACTTCTGTGTGGTTCACATGGTCCTTGTGGTGGGGTAGTCTCCATCGTAGCTGTGACTATAAAGTGCGAAGTGCAATGGCAGGGCATTGAAATGTTGTTTTAATTCAGACCAACTGCTGTAAGCTCTTTCTCTTCTCCTTTTCGCAGGTTTGGGAAGCTCCTGCTGTTACTTCCTTCGCTGCGATTTGTGAATTCTGAAAGGATAGAACTGCTCTTCTTCCATAGGACAATTGGCAATACACCAATGGAGAAGCTCCTGTGTGATATGTTCAAGAATTAGTGGACAACACACTGCATGAAGAAGAGGCCTTGGTGCCCAGAAGAAGAGAGAACTTCACTTTTCTTAGGCTGCGGGACCCTCAGCAGCACACACGACTGGACGGCTCCTGAAGACACACGACTGCCATTTATTACATGTAAAGCGGGATCACGCTTAGCAATTCCCTCGACACCCTAATTTAATGGAGCTGTGATGTCCATCATCTCCACAATGCAGAAGAAGACAATATGGAGAGCTCCACAGTGAGCACAGCTCTGGTATGTTATTCTGTTTAACCAGTGGGTTGTTTTTCTTTCATTTTAAATAGGAATAAAGCATTCACATGCGTGTTCTTGATTTTTGTAAGCACAGCTTAGAACAGAGAAACAGTCCGTGTTGCTCAAATGCAAGGCACATTTTTAAAATGGTTCAGAAAATTGTGTTTGGTTTCAAGTTTCGTAGTGTTTGAACGTTTGAGTTTGTGTAAATAAATTACACCTTTCTTACCTCATTTTGCATTTGAGTTCCTTAGAGAATGCGTTTACTTCTGGGCCTGCGGCGGGGCGACGGCGGGTACGAGGGCACCAGAGGGATTTTATCAGAGAAAGGAAAAGGCCACCGACCTCTTGGTGGAAATTTGAGTGGCCACACAGCCACAGCTTTGGGTGGGCTGAAGACCTCACTCTCGGAGACCAAATATGTGCTAGGAGTCGGCCGCACTTAGTGACCCCCGCCAGGAGATCATCTGGAGGCCTTGGGGGCAGTTAAAGCCCACCAGCCAAGCCGGGCCTAGCAGGTGTTTCCAAGAAAGTCAGCAGCGTTCAGCCTAAAATTACCGTCCAGTGATGATGGCAAAGTGAAAAGACTGCACAATGGTGAGAGTGGTCAGAATATTAAAATACAAAACCGAGCGCGACAGCCGAGCAGTGGGAGCTCATTGGGTCACATTGACAGCCAAAACCCCGCTCTTCTTACTTCTTTTTGTCAGATTTTTCCTGACATAAAACAAGAACAACAGTGATATTGTAAATAGCTGTCTGTACTGACACAACAGCTGTCTGGAAAAAGTCGAACTAAATTAAAATACAGTTTAATCTGAAAAAAGTGTTCACAAAAGGCATGTTAACCAAATTAATACCAGAAGTGCCCGTGTATCCAGCAGGGCTCATATGTACGCCCTTCTTTTAGAAATTGCAGCTTTACTAAACCACAAATCTATATATCTATATACAGTATATACAGTACTGTGCAAAAGTTTTAGGCAGGTGTGAAAAAATGCTGTAAACAAAGAATGCTTTCAGAAATATAAATAATGATTGTTTATTCTTATTAATTTACAAAATGCAAAGTGAGAGAACAAAAGAAAAATCTAAATCAAATCAATATTTGGTGTTACTACCTTTTGCTTTCAAACCAGCATCAATTCTTATAGGTACACTTGCACAAAGTCAGGGATTTTGTAGGATTCTAGTCAGGTGTCTGATCAACCAATTCTACCAAACAGGTGCTAATGATCATCAATGTCACACGTAGGTTGAAACACAGTCATTAACTGAAACAGAAACACCTGCGTAGGAGGCTTAAAACTGAGTGAGGAACAGCCAAACTCTGCTACCAAGGTGAGGTTGTGGAAGACAGTTTCATGTCATGGCAAGATTGAGCACAGCAACAAGTCACAAGGTGGTTATACTGCATCAGCAAGGTCTCTCCCAGACAAAGATTTCAAAGCAGACTGGGGTTTCAAGATGTGCTGTTCAAGCTCTTTTAAAGAAGCACAAAGAAACGGGCAACGTTGAGGATCGTAGACGCAGTGGTTGGCCAAAGAAACTTAGTGCAGCAGATGAAAGACACATCAAGCTTATTACTCTTCGAAATTGGAAGATGTCCAGAAGTGCCATCAGCTCAGAACTGGCAGAAACCAGTGGGACCCAGGTACACCCATCTACTGTCCGGAGAAGTCTGGCCAGAAGTGGTCTTCATGGAAGAGTTGCAGCCAAAAAGCCATACCTCCGACGTGGAAACAAGGCCAAGCGACTCAAGTATGCATGAAAACATAGGAACTGGGGTGCAGCAAAATGGCAGCAGGTGCTCTGGACTGACGAGTCAAAATTTGAAATATTTGGCTGTAGCAGAAGGCAGTTTGTTCGTCGAAGGGCTGGAGAGCAGTACAATAATGTGTCTGCAGGCAACAGTGAAGCATGGTGGAGGTTCCTTGAACGTTTGGGGCTGCATTTCTGCAAATGGAGTTGGAGATTTGGTCAGGATTAATGGTGTTCTCAATGCTGAGAAATACAGGCAGATACTTATCCATCATGCAATACCATCAGGGAGGCGTATGATTGGCCCCAAATTTATTCTGCAGCAGGACAACGACCCCAAACATACAGCCAAAGTCATTAAGAACTATCTTCAGTGTAAAGAAGAACAAGAAGTCCTGGAAGTGATGGTATGGCCCCCACAGAGCCCTGATCTCAACATCATCGAGTGTGTCTGGGATTCCATGAAGAGACAGAAGGATGTGAGGAAGCCTACATCCACAGAAGATCTGTGGTTAGTTCTCCAAGATGTTTGGAACAACCTACCAGCCGAGTTCCTTCAAAAACTGTGTGCAAGTGTACCTAGAAGAATTGATGCTGTTTTGAAGGCAAAGGGTGGTCACACCAAATATTGACTTGATTTAGATTTCTCTTTTGTTCATTCACTGCATTTTGTTGATTGATGAAAATAAATGATTAACACTTCCATTTTTGAAAGCATTCTTTGTTTACAGCATTTTTTCACACCTGCCTAAAACTTTTGCACAGTACTATATACACGTATACACACACACACACACACACACACAGCTGATCAAACATTTAGAACACCTCAGTTTTTCTTCAGATATTCTCAGTTGAAATGAATTGAAGGACCCACAATTGTGAAAAGGTGAGCAGTAAACTGCCAGAGGTTTCATTTTAAACTTTAGCTTAGCAAAAATTGGAAAAAAGGGAAATTTCAGAATATTACAAATGGACCTTCTTTAGAAGGTGTAGTAACTCAGTCAGTTCCAGTTCTGCTTTAAGACACACAGAGGGCTTTAAGTAATCAACAGACATGAAACGGTGTGGAGAAGCTGTGGAGAACGTTATGCTGCCTGGTGGTGGGTCAGTGATGGTCTGAGAAGGCATATCCAAGGAGGGTCAAACAGACCCCTACAGGCTAGACAATGGGACCTTGCCTGCCATTAGGTATTGAGATGAAATCCTTGGACCCATTGTCAGACCCTATGCTGGTGCAGTGGGTCCTGGGATCCTCCTGGTGCACGACAATGTCCGGCCTCATATGGCGAGAGTATGCAGGCAGTTCCTGGAGGATGAAGGAATTGATACCACCGAGTGGCCCCCACGCTCGCATGACCTAAATCTAATTGAACACTTCTGGGACGTTATGTTTCAGTCCATCCAACACCACCAGGTTGCACCTCAGACTGTCCAAGAGCTCAGTGATGCCCTGGTCCAGATCTGGGAGGAGATCCCCCAGGACACCATTTTATATATATATATATATATATATATATATTGTAGGTTTCCCTAGCTATATGGCAGTAATTCAAAGATGAAGAAAGAAAAACAAACACTTTATAATATAATAACAGCTTACACTCGTAACACTAGTATTTCAAAGGACGCTCCTGTCCAGGCACAATGCAGTGGTGGGGTTCCTGTTAGGCGGCTCTGTCCACCTGGTGACTTCAGGGGGCTTTTTCCCCAAGCCCGGGACATTAATGATGGCTTCTGTCCATCCATACGTGAGCTTCAGTTTTCAGTGTGGTTCCCAGAGCTTTTATACTTTTCTCACAGTCTTTGGTTCCAAAATCAGTAACATGGGATTCAGCCTTTGCTAACGCAGTTCAGTTTTAAACAGAAGACAGAAACTGCTGCCCATACATCGACGATCACCAAACAAGGGGCACAGTAGCCTGCCTGAGCGGCTCCATTTGTCCTGTCAGCTCACTTACATTGTTTAACACTAGAATTACCAAAGCCTCCGAAAAAACTCGGAAACCCGGCCCATCTTAAATCTGTTCGCACCTCTCCATCAGCGTCTTTTGTCTTGTAAATATGTCGATAAGCCCAAACAGCCTGATATCCCATCCTCCCACCGCCACAGAAAAGGCAAAAACCTCTCCCAGCTCAAGCCTGTATAGGCTAAAAAATATATCGTTATTTGGAACGCATGCATTTCGTGTGTGTTCCGTGTCTACAAAGTTCTGTGTAAACACATCATTAAAACTGAAACGTTTTTTATGTTTTAGTAATAATTGACAAAATGTAGACATGAAGTGTATAATGTGTGAAGTCTGAAGTCCAAATATCAAATAAACACTTTCACAACAGGTACAAATATAACAAAACAAATGCGCTTTTATATATTATATGCTTCAGCTGTGTCTATTCTTGGCCTCAGTTGCCAGTCTTAAGTAAAATAACATAATGTGGAATTAAAGTCAGTGTCACACTTCAAACCTTTGGCTACACTGCCTAAATTATTTGCTATGATTTACAGGCCCACCCCATTATATGTACCCACGTATCACAGACAACGCCACAGAGCACTGAAAATACAAACCAAGCACACCTTAACAATGGCCGTCAGCTCCAGTAGCTTAGTGGGGTCCGAAGCCTCTCTGCTCGTGAGCCACACGCCCGTCAGGACGCCTGTATCCTTCAGCCCCCAGACTGCTACCCCTGAAAGGGCGAACTACATTAGCAAAGGCCAAGAGCTGCCCTCGTGTCTGGATTCACTAATGTGGCCCTCCGCTCCCAGATGGTTACCTTTGAAAGGGCTGCACAAATACTCTTAAAGTAAAAGACCTGCCAGGACACCTGTATCCTTCAGCTCCTGGAGTACTACCTCTAAACGAGCTGAAGAAACAACAAATCACGGCTCGAACCTGAAGACCTTCAAATCACTCATAAGACACACGACCCTCCTGAAAACACACCGTCACTCGGCGCAGAGGACACCAGCACAGCAGTCAGCTCCAGTGAGACGTTACTCCAACGGTATTTCAATCATTCCTTGTGTTAATTTCAGAAGTAGGAGAGAACAGACAACCCAAACGATTCAAATCAACGTCCGCACAGCCACAAGAGGGACGGCCATGTAAATTAAGAGCCCACTCTTCTGACCTCAGCTAAGACATTCTTTAACAGTATAGGCCAACAGGGCACAGCCTTTCTTGTCTTCTCCACTGGGTGACGCTGTCCTTTCATCCTCAGACAGCTTTGGAACTGCCTACACCCCCCATACCGACACTGTGCCCTTAATATTTAAAGCCCTGCGTCGTCTGCTTCTGTCAAATGCTGCACAGCGTCTGTGTCACACCAGTTAGATGCCTTCTTTTATGCCGTGGCTTTGCAGTTATTCTAGTAGGTGAAAACAGTCAAACGACAGGCGACGGAGAACTTGCCTTGGGTTTGGCCCCCCGTCAGCCTGAAGTTATTTTAGGCTAATTATGAGATTCGTAAACCCCAATTTCACACCTCCTTGTGAGCCTTTACACACTGGTTAGTTTACCTGAGCTTCAACATGCCATACTGTACCACCTGCTTAGGGTTACGGGGGCCTGGACCCTCTCCTAGCAAGCTGAAGGCACAAGGCAGGGAGAACACACACAAGACAATGGCTCCCGACCCTTTGATTTAGGTCTCCACTCCTACAAAAAGTAAAATCACATTTGAAGCTGAAGAACAAAGACAAATTGAACCGCATGCAGTACTGTGGACGAACAAAAACAAAAAGCTTTGTGACCCAGTGCATAAAATTAAAATATAAATTGAGCAATTTACCTTTATAAATCTCAATAATCTTGTAAATGCGTCCCCCGCGCAGCTTAAGATACTCAACTGACATTCCAGGTGTTGTGATATCTCGTGAAGCACCAAGCACTCCACACGATCAGTGATCCGCGGTTTGGGGGATTGGAGACCCCCGTGAAGTAACGGGTGCTGGTGCACTGCTAATCAATGACATGCAGTTGACGCGCTTTGTCCCCCTGATAACTCCTTCTCTCGAGTCCAGTCATTACAAGTCCAAGTTCCATTCAATTTTACGAACGCTCTGCCCGCCTCAAGGCACCCGTGAACACGTGCATTTGTGCAGCTCATTCATAGGCGACATTCGCGTGTGCGATGCTCGATTCTTTTTGTGTCTTAGAACAGGAACACTTACTAATAAATGACCTGCAAATGACAGCGCCAGCCTCCTCGAGGGCTGCCACTGTCCCGTCTTTACTGTCCGCCTACAGAAGTGTTGCCGTCTGTCGCTGATTTCGTGTCTGCTACAGAACAGCAGCTGAGTGCTCAGTTATCTCACACGTATGCTGTATTAATATTTAAAGAAAGTAATAAATATGAATTTGAGCTGCATGTCACCCGCATATTTAGAAAGTAAAAGGCTCTAGCAGACCCGAACAGCACGTTGCATAATCACTGAGGTCCAGCACTCGGTCATGGAAGGAGCAGAATGTGGACGACTGGAGTAGACGGAGAGCACTCACCTGCAAGAACGTCAGAGATGCGTCTCGTCTGGTGAGGTCGTGTGGCCACCAGCAGGCCTTCTTAAATATGCTGGCCTGGATCACGTAACAGAGTTGTGGTAAGTGAGGCAGTTGGCATCATCCATGAACCCAAGTGAGGTGTGAGGAGGTCGAGGCAGTGAAGGAGGCTGTGGAGCACAGCAGTGGTGTTGTTGGGTGGTCAAATAAGGAGACAGCACATGGAACGAGCCCCACGACACCTGCTGCACCCCTACCTGGGTGGTCACAGTACGTATCCATATCCCTTTTATGTTAAATCCAACCCTAAACCCTCCAATAACAAAGCTTCGCATGATGAGCTAAACTCCCAGAAGGCACCTCCTTCATTCACAGATTGTTATGAATTACTACAGGGTGGTCTATCGACAGAGGGGCAAGTGGCATTAACCGAGGTGTGTCAGTCTCCAGGAATGTGTGTCTACCCTCTGACACCAAAAGGAGCCGTTACTTTGAGGGGCTATCTGGGGACACCCGTGTTGTTGTTCATGGCGAAGCCAGCGAGTCGCCGTGTGGAGTGCTGAGGAGTGACGGGCTGTGCAGACATCGCTTATCATCAGTGCTTCATTTCATGGGGTCCTCTGTGTGTGTGCATGCTAAACGCATGGTGTCAGAGTAGGCCGATTTCACTGACCCCACACTAATACAGACCCCCTATGATCTCTGGAGTTCTCCACCACACTTTGGTGTTATCTGCACAAGCAGAAGAAAGAAGAATAGAGCAAAGACACCTTCCAGTACTAACAGTAGTTTTGTGCTAAACTCAACTTGTTTAAGAGTCGTCAAGTCTTGACATCTGTAATTTGTAAATTACCTTTCCAGCTCAGGGTGGGCAGGCTAACCCAGAATGCCGAGACTAAAATACTTGAACTCTGAAAAATGAAACAATACAGCAGATCCTCATTTGCACAGCAAAAGGGGCGCACCATTCATCTTGAGCTGGGGGGCCACACTTGTCATCACACGTGGCTCAAGTGACACAAACCTAGGAGATGGGGCTTTACTGTCAGGAATGAAGCAGTGGGTCATTTCTCAACAGCTTAACTGCCATCTTTTAGAACATTTGAACAATCTGAATGAGAAGAGGCCATTCGGCCCAGCAAAGCTCACCAGTCCTGTCTGCTGGTTTTGAAAGTCGCTAAACTCCTACTGTCTACTACACCACTTGGTCGCTTATTCCAAGTGCCTGTGGTTCTCGGTGTAAACAAAGATTTCCTAATGTTTGTGTGAAATTTTATTCTTAAGTTTCCAACTGTGTCTCTGTGTTCTTGATGAACTCATTTTAAAGTCACAATCTCGACCCATTGGACTAATTCCCTTTTAAACACTTCAATCGTGTCTCCTCTTAATCTTCTTTTGCTTTAACTGTATAGGCTCAGATCTTTTAATTTTTCCTCATAACTCATCCCCTGTAGCGCTGCAATCAGCCGAGTCGCACTTCTCTGGACCTTTTCTAGTGCTGCTTTGTCCTTTTTGTAGCCTGGAGACCAAAACTGCACACAGTTCTCCAGATGAGGCCTCACCAGTGTGTTATAAAGCTTGAGGATAACCTCCTTGGACTTGTACTCCACACAAAAGGGGCCTCGCGTATAACGCAGTGCGGAGAATTCACACTAAAACATGGTGTACGGACATAAATGGAAATGTGTGTACCCACAAAAAAAATCCAGATACATAAATCTGTGTGTACGCCAAGTTCCATGTACTTCTTTACAAATCCCAACGAACATGAAATTTAAAGCTCCTACAGCCCCACCCAGACGCCTTCCAGAACTTCTCATATTTTAATATGAAAATCAATATAAATATCACCTTCCTATTAGTGTTTCGTTAAAAAACAATGGAAAAGGCAAGTGAAAAAAAGAAGAATTTCAGCGAATGTGAAGTGGAGGCAAGGAAAAATGTAGTACTTGTTGTCTTACACAGTGGTATAAGAACCAAAAGCGTGGCAGAGACGCTCAAAAGTTCAAGTTCAGAAAGTCACAGCGTGCCTGAAATAAAAAAGAAGAAGTGGTCAGATATCACAGTCGATATGAAAAGGCAAATCGCAGCCCACCGCCCCTTTATTCTGTTTCAGACAGGATTACAAACACAGACCCCCGTGCTGATGATTACCTGCTTTTACATTCTGCTAATTACATTCAAACAAAGTTGTCCGATTTGGCTGATCATTTGGTGGCTCAGGGTCATCATACCGTTTCTCTTCAGGTACGGGCAAGCCACGGATTGTGTGGCACATTATGCAGGATGCTACATGCCAGCACAACGCGACACACTTTCTGTGGACTATACAGCAGCACATTAATCGAGTGGAAATGCCTTCCATTTACATAAGCAAATTCATTCTCTGAAGGCGCCTTTATAGTGTAGCATTGGTGCAGAGTGCCACAATGGATCGATTATCTTCTCTTTTCATGGCTATTTGTGGTGACTTGCCATTTTTAAAAGAAATGCTTGCCTTTTGCCACACTAGTTAGAAAAAGCACCTGCGACTGTACAGAGCTGCCGTTTTTACAGGTTCTCCAGCTATATATGTTGTTATGCCAGCTCATTCTTTCGGTGGTTTGTCCCTGGCTGATGTAACTTATCCAGCACCACTGCAACAGCAAAGTGCATTCAGCTGACCGCCCCGATTACATTTGGAAAACCGGACAATGCTGTGAATTGCGCTTTGATGTTTCCCAGTTCAACCACAGTGTAAGAAAATCTTATATATCTGGATGGCAAGCGGATAATACCATCCTATACAGCTGGCATGGCGCAACTCAGTGGTGTTTGTGAAATACCCGATCAGTCAGCAAGTTCACATTGAAAAGCTCCTGTGGCTAAAAACCTGAGAGTGGACAGAATTTGCAAAAGAGCAGGTAGGTCACAATTTCTCAAAGTCTGTCTTTGTAAAGCCAGCGCCAGTTCAGCACACAGCTCCTAGAAGATAGCTCTTGGAAATCTAAATCGACTTAGAAGCCAATCGTCATCATCATCTGTAAATACACTCTTCTAATTCTTCTATTTGCAATGTCTTCTAACAATGCTAAAACAGCTACGGTAATTGGAATAGTTTGCCCAGTCCATGCACCATTATATTGTCACAGAATGATTACAATCAAGTGAATTAAAATTATAAATGATATGCAAATAATTGGGCGGCACGGTGGCGCAGTGGGTAGCGCTGCTGCCTCGCAGTTGGGAGACCTGGGGACCTGGGTTCGCTTCCCGGGTCCTCCCTGCGTGGAGTTTGAATGTTCTCCCCGTGTCTGCGTGGGTTTCCTCCGGGTGCTCCGGTTTCCTCCCACAGTCCAAAGACATGCAAGTTAGGTGGATTGGTGATTCTAAATTGGCCCTAGTGTGTGCTTGGTGTGTGGGTGTGTTTGTGTGTGTCCTGCGGTGGGTTGGCACCCTGCCCAGGATTGGTTCCTGCCTTGTGCCCTGTGTTGGCTGGGATTGGCTCCAGCAGACCCCCGTGACCCTGTGTTCGGATTCAGCGGGTTGGAAAATGGATGGATGGATGCAAATAATTTCAGTGTATTTGATAAATCCTGCATCATTGATGCGAATATGAAAAAGAAAGGTAAACGACATTGAAACAATAGCACTGCTTTGACGCTGGGTGTCGCTAGTTTGACTGAGCAGAAACGTGCGTACGCAAGGTAGGGGGCCGCCAAATGTAGTTTTTATACATCTCAAAGTGTGCGAGGAAACAGGTGTATGCAATATTTTTTTGCGTTTATACCCGAGGACGCTATACAAACTGACATTCTGTTTGCCTTCTGAACACAGTCTGGAAGTTGACGATGACGCGACTCCTAAATCCTTCTCATATGGTGTACTGTCAAACTTACAAGGATAAGTGAAAGTTATTTCTTCACAATCACGGTGTTATATTAGTTTGCCACATTTAATCATGTTTTAAGGTGAAGCATTTTGTATAAATTATTAAAAACGCCTAACGATTTCTCATTGCTGAACATGGAAGTTGGTGGCACAGCTTCAAATGTGGCCCACAAAAGCCTTAAAAGGTACTTAATACGCCCACTTTAAAGAAAATGTGCCCCCGGGTCTCTAAGCACACATCTGACAACAGAGGTGAGCTGCAAGTAAGCCATTTTATCAAGAGGGCCCTGGCGCTTTTCCAGTTCACTTGTCGTCAGGGCTGGCCCAGACGGAGTCCGCCCTTCAGATTTGCGCAGTTAAATCCACAACTGAAATAGATGAAGGAGGAAAGGCGACCCACAACTCTGGGTGAGTCCCTGCAGACGCAGAGGGACGGCAACAATGGACACAAGTCCGACTTGGGACACCCCAATTGTGACTGACCGAGGTGGTTGGGGGTGCAAGCCCCTGTGAGGGCTGACTTCGTCTCCTCAGGCTGCAAGACCCTTTTAGGGTAAGCAGAGAAGACATTGATTTATGAAGGGAGCAGACTGTGGCTTGGGACAGTTTAAAAGAAGGAACCTGCCTGGGATTTGAACCTCATTTTTAACGCATTATTTATTGATTTTAACCTCCACCAGTTCCGTTATAATTTATTGACATTTTTTGAAAACCTCCGCCATTTGCACTTAAGCACTTTACACCAACTCCTACTGACAGTGCGTGTCCCCTGATTTGCCCAGCTCATGCTCAGTGTCGTTATCGACTGTTTCGGATTCAAGCGACCAGGGACCGTGGAGCCAACCCAGATTGTTACAAACTTAAGTACTGAACTTCCTTCAATAACATCTTTTCACTTTTGAACTCAGTGAATATCATTGAATCTAATTGGGCCTAACAAAATGTCCAGCATAAAGTCCAAGGCCCCCACATCCAGTAAGAGGCCACACCACCTGTGGAGGAATTGTGGTCAAAGCTTTGGTCACACAGGAAGAAGGCAGAGTGGCACTGCAGTCAGGTATCGGGCTCGGCCGTCACCCTCCTGCACTGTCACTGAGCACTCCATTCAAGATGGACTCACCATCGTTCTTATAGACCTTTTAGAATCGGGAACACCACCACAAAAAAAAAAAATCCTCCTGACACGGTTTGCTCCATTTCTGTCATTTATTCTTCATAAACCTATTTGTATATCACAGGCTGGAATCATCTGTTGAAGGAAATGTTACACACACCGCCATTTATACATCTGAAGGCGTCTCGAGAGAAAAGCTCACACTGAATTACAAAGCTGGAGTTGGAATTATACAATGGCAGTGGCTGTGTGGCCAAATTAAAGTGTTAATGGGATCTCTTTCTATACTGATATCTTGTATATAAACATCTGTGTGTTTGTTTGTCTCTCCGTCCCAGAAGTGCGAGGCTACAGCATGAAGCACAAAGAAAGCGACTCTGTTGCCAAAGTGAAACCACCGACAAAAGAGAAACTCTCTTAGCCACTAATACACAAGCGAGGCGAGCACATCGGCAAAACAAAACTGCAGAGAAAAGAGAACCTTAACCGCTAACACACAACCGATGTGACTGATTGATTGAAGTGCCAGAATCCATGGTTTCTAGGAGCCTGGGCCTTTTACAGCACAGGCTTACACAGCTAGTATACACAGAATTACTCTGATACACTTACTGGCCACTTTATTAGGTTCACCTGTTCAACTGCTTGTTAATGCAAATATCTAATCAGCCAATCACATGGCAGCAACTCAATGCTAATCAGCCAATCACATGGCAGCAACTCAATGTATTTCTGCATGTAGACCAGCGTTTCTCAAACTCGGTCCTGGGGACCCCCTGTGGCTGCAGGTTTTTGTTCCAACCTGCTTCTGTTTTTAATTGGACTCCTGGGCTAATTAAGTTATTTGTTATTTCCCAAGTTCTGTGTTTTGGGAACAATACAGAAATTAGAAAACTAAGTTTGGTTAAAAAGAAAAAAATATATATACAGTGGAACCTCGGTTTGCGAGCATAATTCGTTCCGGTACCGTGCTCGTAGTCCAAAGCACTCGTATATCAAAGTGAATTTCCCCATAAGAAATAATGGAAACTCAGATGATTTGTTCCACAACCCAAAACTATTCATATAAAAATGATTAATACAAAATATAAAGTAAAAATACATAAAACAAATTAACTTGCACTTTACCTTTGAAAAGAATCATGGCTGGTGTGAGTGAGTTTCTAAAGTCTTGTGGGATTGCACCCAACGGGACGACACGCAGAAGAGCGTCCCAAAGCAATCGCAGTCTCCCAGTGCTGTAGCAGTTCGCTGTAAAAGCGAATCCGAAAAGATCGCGGACGCACTATAAGCGCCTGCCGTCAATGGGTGATACAAGGAACAAGGAACATTATAAATGTGCAGGGCCCTGCCTGACTGCTGTGTCTGTGTATAAATAACCGCGCTGTTGCTGTTTCAAGCTGAATAAAGCTTGTGTTGCTAAAGTACTGAGACTCAGCTTCGCGTTTTAGGGTGCAAGACGGGGACTCGCATGTCACAGCACACACGCACGCACGCACGAGCGCACACACACATACGCGCACACACAGTCACAATGCTAATGCTGTAGTAAACACTATACGCTCGTTGACTATATGAGTGAGGCACGCTGACTCAGATGGAGAATAGGAGACGATTGCCCACAATCCCGCAGTGAGAGAGAGAGAACCACCATCAGCTCAGTTGTGATCACATGACGCTCAGCAGACAAACTACTCGTACTGCAAGACCTCGCTCGTTTATCAAGTGAAAATTTATTAAAAAGTTTTGCTCGTCTTGCAAAACACTCGTAAACAAGTTACTCGCAAACCGAGGTTCCACTGTATATATTAAAATGTACCAAGAAGTTATATGGGAATGATGTATTTCTTTCTTTTTAACAATATTTTCATCTTGATTTTCATTCTACTTTTCTAGGTCTTCTAATTGTTTAATTAATCCATTATTTACTAATTAGTGGATCCGACTCTAACATAGTTGCAGCCTTTGATTATTCCGTGTTGTTTGCCAGCGTGTCTGTTCTGCTCATTTTTAATTCTCATTAATAAGATAGAATGAAGGGGAAAAACTGCACAGAGAAAGGGCAAAATATGATGAAATCAACAAAAGAGAGTTAAGCATTTAAATCGATAGCAAAAGCAGAAATATTTCGCAATGTCTTATAAATGTAAAAATCATGCTGCTGTGCTTTTCTGAATGTAGGATAAAAGAAAAAATAATAGCAGCTAATTAAATGAGCTCAGTGCTATCAGGTGTTGTCAATGATTAGGAATCCAGTTGCAACAAAAACCTGCAGCCACAGGGGTTCACCAGGACCGAGTTTGGGAAACACTGATGGTAGACATTGTCAAGACGGCCTGCTAAAGTTCAAACTGAGCATCAGAATGGGGAAGAAAAGGTGATTTAAGTGACTTTGAATGAGGCATGGCTGTTAGTGCCAGATGGATTAGTCTGAGTATTTCTTTCTTCTTTGGACCAAAATGCCTTGTTGATGCCAGAGGCCAGAGGAGAATGGCCAAACTGGTTCAAGCAGATAGAAAGACAACAAGTAACTCAAATAACCACTCGTTACAACTGAGGTACACAAATGAGCAACTCTGAACACACAACACGTCAGCCCTTGAACAGGTGGGCTAGAACGACAGGAGCCCACACCAAGTGCCACTCCTGTCAGCTAAGAACAGGCAACCGAGGCTACAATTCACACAGGCTCACCAAAAGTGGACAACACAAGACTGGGAAAACGTTGCCTGGTCTGATGAGTCTCGACTTCTGCTGCAATATTCAGATGGTTAGGTGAGAATTTGGCCTCTGCAACATGAAAATATGGGTCCATCCTGCCTTGTCTGAACGGTTCAGGCCGCTGGTGTAATGGTGTGGAGGATATTTTTTGGCATCCTTTGGGCTCCTTAGTACCAATTGAGCATCTTTTAAATGACACAGCATACCTGAGTATTGTTGCTGACCATGTCCATCCCTTTATGACTGCAGTGTGCCCATCTTCTGATGGCTACTTCCAGCAGGATAACGTGCCATGTCATAAAACTCAAATCATCTCAAGCTGGTTTCTTAAACATGGTAATGAGTTCACTGTATTCACACGGCTTCCACATTCACCAGATCTCAGTCCAACAGAGCACCTGTTTGATGAGGTGGAACTGGAGATTCCCATCATGGACGTGCAGCCAACTAATCTGCAACAACTGCGTGATGCTATCGTGTCAATATGGACCAAACTTCCTGAGGAATGTTTCCAGCACCTTGTGGAATCTGTGCCATGAAGAATTACGGCAGTTCTGAAGACGAAAGGGGGTCCAACTTGGTACTAACAAGGTGTACCTAATAAAGAGGTCAGTGAGTGCAGATATACTGTATATTTAATGCTTGTATTACACTGGATAATGTATCTTTTACAAGAGATTATATTTCTCAAATGTACACTTCCACGCATATTACAAATGACTAGACACACATAGATACATACATGTGCTTTATGTACATATGTATAATTGTGTGTATTTTTATGACCGTGTCAATTTCCAGTGATGAATATTTTCATTTTATGCTGTGTGCCAAGAATGACAACATTCTCTCAGGTTACATGAACTGGGAACAGGAGAGTGCCCACCAGCCTCACCCCCCTCAGTGGATGCCAGTTGTGTTTAGTTGCCCCTTTAAAGTTCATTATAAAACACTGAGCCCCACCAACTAACCTAAGGGCTCAGAACTCCAAACACTTGTGCCAGTGACAAGCAGCCAACTAACGTGAGACTTTCGGAATAAAACTTCAAAGTGGTGCCAGGTGTCACAAAGCTAAAAGATCAACACCCAGGAATTGTTTCTCCCAGCATGACCCAGAAATTGGCAGTAATACAGTTTTGAATTTTTCCACATTTTCGATCATTAAAAATGATGAACAACAACCAGACATTATAGCCCACCCCTTACAGCTGGCCAGAGCTCAGAGTCGTATTGTCATCATCTTGTTCTAGTTGGCTGCCGTTTTCCTAACACTTTCTATTAAGGCAGCATCACGTCCTGCTCAGTCACTTTTCACATTTTTTTGCACGTCGAAAGTCAAAATGCCTACACAAAAGGAGTTCCATACTGTATCCACATATTTACACATTTTTGCATACACCCTCCACTGTGATTTAATACGTCATATTTCACTTTTTATATTTGATCCCATAATGGTGAAACCTTTCAGTGTCATCAGTGCAAACAAGGTGGCCAGCCTGCAGCAGGAGGAGCTTAGAAAATTTTGAAATGAACTGGCAGCACAGCACTCATTATTGCACATTATAAGAATAAGTTACAGAAATTCAAGTAGTTCCAAAAGTAAAAGCAATATTCATTTATATGTGGGCTAAACCCCAACAACAAGAAATGGCACCAGTGAGCACACCTTCATTAAATGGATGATATTTCTGGCAGTCTTGCCAATTCTTGCAAGGGCATCTCATAACTTGCGATAGATACATTTGCGTCACCAAAAAACTCTCCCCATCCTTTCTTTCTCCGCTCATATTTCATTGACCTGGCTACACAATGGCTCTCAGGCTATACTGCTTACATGTGAACACTTAGAAAATCCATTGTGTATCAAGATTATCACTAGAAAGCACAACATTTTAGTGTGTAACTTCACTCCCTAAGAAGTACAATTAGTCCCTTCAAAAATTCTGTTGAAAAATGTGACAGATTGATGACAATGGTGAGTACGTAACAACAGCTGAAGGGAGTCCAGCCAGGGGGTCACTCATTCGATACAAACCGCAACCCTGTAGAACTGTAAATTACCATTTAAGACCACCAACATTTGAGTAGAAACCCGAGCCTGAGGCTTACTGTCTCATGTTTTTACTTCTAGGAGAACGTGGAGACCAACTCTCTGTACAGATGGCATACGCCATACACCCTGATGACACAAATCAGACACGGCTTCTTTAGATGGGTACAATGACAGATTCAAAAATGGGATCATTCCTGCTCCGAACAAGGACTAGTGGTCAACATAATTTTATCCCTTTGTTTTAATGCCAGTCCATGAGAAAGCAAAGAGCAGCATTCATATTGAACATAAAGTGGTGTAACAAGAATCCTCCCCACTGTACGCACCATTCATAAACTGCTCAGAGATAACAACAGACATAAATATTTGGCTTTATCTGGCCAGCAGCCATCACGGTTTTGCTTCTATACATTTTTTTCTATATTTATATTTATATATATATATTTATATATGTATACATATTGAACATTAATTAAAATTTTATCAATGGAAAAAATAGAACAAAACAAAAACTCTATATAACATGCTGTGTGATTGTTCTAAATGTAAACCACATTGCAGCAAATAATTTATATTAAGTTAATTGACTTTGCACTGTGGCAGGCTCATATTTTGGGAATCATCTAAGCCTCTTCTCCACAGTCCTGCATCAAGAAGTAACAATGTCTCTTTCCATCCCATCACAGATCTGGACAGCCAAGGCGTGATTCATTTTAATACCGAGGTGCAACAGAGATATTGGACATATAGGCAAAAGCACCGGCCAGGTGGTCATTTCCTGACAGGTACTAAAAAAAAAATGGAATTCCTTCAATATCTTCCACATTATAGGCTTAAAAAATACAGAACAGAGTCACACACAGAGGGAAAGGAAAAAAACACACGTAATCTTAAGTAAGGCCCCAAAAACAAAAGTCTTTTCCCAAGTCATCTTGGTGCATCTCAACATTCAGACTCTTGGCTAACAATCAATGGCACTGTGGACCAAAGATGAATGAACGATTCCTGCTGTCACTGAGGGAAAGAGGTAAACGCCACACACGCAATGTAATTAGGAGTACATCAACAGTTTATAAAAACGAAAAAAGACCAAAAAAGAAAAAAAAAAAAAACACTATCATGGCTTCATACCATAAATTCATTCTTCCCATAGACAACAAGCTGCTGTGATGAAGGCAAGTCTGTATCCGTGTTCTTCTTTCTGCCCGTGCCTTTTCCGCCCTCGTCTGAGGGCTCCTTGGTCTTTTGTGGGGAGCTTTTCATTGTCTTCAGTTTCAATTTGCCCTTTTCTGGGTTGAAAGTCCCCCGGCTAGTAAACTGAGGCTGCTCTCCAGCATCCTGGTTCAGTCTCGAATCTGTAGAATCATTTGGTTGAAATGCTGAGTGGGAACGGAATCGTGGGGCGTGACCCCTTCCCTGATAGGTGCCAGTGCTGGACATCGAGGACACAGTGGAGGCCGAATCCACTGAGTCAAAAGATTCTTGTTGCTTCCGCAGTGTCCTTCGAGCCTTTCCGGAAGATTCCTTCTTATTCTGTCTGCATGTGATCAATGCTGCATTTCGGTCTAAAAAAAAAAAAAAAGAAAAGAAAAAGAAAACTTAATGCAGGACATAATAAAATTTGACATTCACGTAAAAATATGCTTCAGATGCCATCTGTAGTGTTAAGATCTCATGAAAGTGTTCTCTCATATCCAAAAGAAGTATGAAATTGTGGAAAACTGAAATCCTTTATTTTACTTTCAAATTAGACTTTAGTCAGGGCAGAACTTCATTTACAAAAAGGAACTTTCAAAATTAAACAGAAAAAATGTTTTGGATTAATTCTACCAAGACTGCAACATTTGGTGTAGTGGAAGAGTTTGTACTCCAAAGGAGCGATCTGGAGAGCCATGGTGTTGGGAGGCTGACTGGCCACAACACAATCCAAAACTAAATCTCACAATGAGTCACCAAAGAACTAAGAGATGCTCATCTGAAATATACCTGCTGGAGCCATCAATCAAGTGTTTCATGGCCAGGAGACCCACATACACACAGGTATGCCCTGCTATGGTAACATCATGGTGAGTTTTGAAAATCCCTAAAGTCCACACTACTTGGTAGCATATTGTAAGTGTTTATGGTTCTTTGTGTAAATAAAAACATTATAATGTTTGTGTGAAATTTAACCCTAACAAGTTTCCAACTGTTTCCCCTTGTTCTGGATGAATTAATTTTAAAGTTACAGTCTCGATCAACTGAACTAATTCCCTTCATAATTTTAAACACTTCAATCATCCATCCATCCATTTTCTAACCCGCTGAATCCGAACACAGGGTCACGGGGGTCTGCTGGAGCCAATCCCAGCCAACACAGGGCACAAGACAGGGAACCAATCCTGGGCAGGGTGCCAACCCACCGCAGACACTTCAATCATGTCTCCTCTTAATCTTCTTTTGCTTAAACTGAAAAGGCTCAGCTCTTTTAATCTTTCCTCATAATTCATCCCCTGTAGTTTTGGAATCTGCCTAGTCACTCTTCTCTGGACTTTTTCTAGGACCACTATGTCTTTTTTTTTTGTAATCTGGAGACCAAAACTGCACACAGTACTCCAGATGAGGCCTCAGCAGTGCATTATAAAGGTTCCACATAACCTCCTTGGACTTGTACTCCACACATCAAGGTGCTATATAACCTGACACTCTGTTAGCCTTCTTTATGGCTTCTGAACACACACTGGTTAGTTGATAGTGCAGAGTCCACTGTGACTCCTAAATCCTTCTCATGAGGTGTACTCTCGACTTTCAGACCTCCACATATATTCCTATCCAAGTCATTTATATATATTAAAAAGAGCAGTGGCTGTAGCACTGACCCCTGTGGATCATCACTCTGACCCCTGTGGATCATCACTCTTTAACAACAGCCAGTTATGATTGGCTTCCTTGCACCATCACCCTCTGCTTCCTGTGTCTGTGCCAATTCTGCACCCATCTACACACCACAGCCTGAACTCCCACTTCTTTTAGTTTGATGCCCAACCTCTCATGTGGCTCCTTATCAAATGCTTTCTGAAAGTCCAGATACATAATATCATGTGAACCACTTTGATATCTTTTTGTTGCTTCCTCATAGAATTCCAACATGTTGAAAAATCCTGACCTCCCTCTTCTGAACCCATGATGACTGTTCAGTTAAAACTCCTGTACTTTCCATGTGTTGCACAGTCTTATTGTTTAATAATTCCTTCCATTAATTTACCTGGGATGCAAGTAAAGCTTACTGGCCTATAGTTAGTTGGATCTGCCTGATCACCCATTTTATATAATGAGATATTTAAGATTTTCCAGTTCTTTGGAAATTCCCCAGTGTGCATTGACTTCTTAAAAATGTGTGTCAATGGTTTATATACATACTTGCTAACCTTCTTAATAACTTGAGGATAAATATTATCTGGTCCTGGAGATTAGTTTGATCTCAGCCTATTTAATCTGAGCAGCATTTCTCCCTCTACAATTTCTGATCCCTCAGTACTTCCTTAGTAAACCCACCTACCACTGGGAGGTTATCTGCTTCTCACATGCAAAGAACTCAAACAATTGAGTTTAGAGCATCTACTATTTCACTGTCTGTATCTTTTAATTCCACTTTACTATTCCTGATGCACTTCACCTCTTCCTTGAGTGTTCTTTTACTGTTGTTTTAAAAGGAGTTCATCAAGAACACGGGGATACAGTTGGAAACTTAAGGGTAAATTTTTCACAAACATTAGGAGGTTATTCTTCACGCAGAAAACCACAGACACTTGGGATAAGTGAGTATACATTGTGGTGGGACTTTCAAAACTCGACTTGATATTCTTTTGTAAGCTTTGTTGGGCTGAATGGCCTGTCCTTGTCTAGATTGTTCTAATGTACTGAAATACTAAAAGAATCTCTTTGGGTCATCTTTCACCTTATCTGCTATATTCCTCTCCAACTCCCTTTTAGCTTCCCTAATTTCCTTCTTAATGGTTGCCCTCATACTCCCCATGATTTATATTAGAGTTATTAGACTTATACGCCTTATACAATAGTTTTTTTCCTTTACAGCTTTTTGTCACCAATTCATTAACCCACTGTGGAGTTTTTCTTTTAATTCCCTACAATACCAAGCTATTATTTAAAATAAATCTGTTGCCTGTTCTCTTTCATCAGTAAAATATGTGATTTGCACATGTATACTACAAGGTGAGTAGTGCGTCACAGCTGAGTGAATCTGCTTTTATCAAAGATCCCACCTATAGTGAAAGACTCGTTACTGCTGGGCAGCTGAGGCTCAGAGCATCCAATGATGTCTATGACTAGCCATTTATATTATGTGTGTAAGAGGCAGCAAACATACTACGTCAGTGACAGCCTATCTTCATGTGCTGTTACATATAAAGCTTGAATCAGACTCTGATTCCAGGTCTGACTCTGTTGTGAGCGACACACTTGCTGAAGGACTCCATGCCATGCTTGATTTGTAAGTATAGCCCATAGATTAACTTTGAAGCATTACAGCGTGTAGTTTTATAGTTCAAGAGTCAAAGGTTCAATACCTGGACGCTGTCTGCTGCATCTTCTCCCTAGATGACTTTACTGAACAGTGCTCTTTCAATTTAGCCTACTGCCAATGTATCTTAGCGTATCCAAGGGAACTCTTATATTGTATCATGCTGCTCGCGTTGGTGTGCTGCAAGCACGTGAGAGTCAAAAAAAAAAAAAAGGTCATGACTTGTTCACAATATAATTAACCACCAAAGACACAAGATGGTGACTTGATTCCAGGGTTGGTACTGATTATGTATTGTAAAATTCAGTTTTATGGACAGAAATCCCATTTCAGTGCCAAATTTTACTTTGTGTTTTATTCAGTTGATATTGGTGTAAACAAAAGCTTTAAATCATGTAAATACTTTCTTTCAAAAATCTATAATGTTGTACTATTCAGCCATCTGCAGCTCCTTTATTACAGTAAACAAGTAATAGCAATTTATTTTTGGGTATGTAATTTAGGCACAATGATACCAAAAACTCCTTGGGGTAAAAGAGGTTAAACTTGCATAAGCTGTATAGTGTAGAATATCCGAGAATTATGCCATTTCATATTTTTAAACACATTTCTACACAAGTTGGGAACTGGGACACATGTCATTTTGAGTCACAAAATGCTGTCACTACACACTAGTGGAGATCACTCCAGTCATGATGAAGTGCTATGACAGACTGGTGCTGGGGAACATCAAACAGAATATTCCAGATAGTTACGTTCTTCTCCAATTGGCATATCATTATAACTGGTCCACAGACGATGCTGTATCCTTTAAGAATTGTACAGAAAAGAACAGGTAAAAAGAACTAATATTCACTATGTACAATGTCTAGCTCTTCTATGCTTTCTCCATGGGGGACATACGCCAGTGTTTAAATTTACTAAGACTTATTCAGAGCTCCTACCTTGTGTTGTACCCAGCGCTTGAAGTGGGTTGGTACTGGCAGTTCTTTGTTTCTGCTTTGCGAACTGGAGCATAACAAGATATCGCGGCCTATTCACTCCACAATATTGCACACATTTCATCAAGAAGGGCCGTCCATCTCAACCTGCTCTTCTAAGTATATGTATATAAGCATGCTTGACAATTTAAAGGGGACAAACCCCCCTATCCCCGCTACGAATGTGTATGTATTTTATACTGAATCGCAAGGCGTAAGAAGCAGCTGTCAGATTAGGGAGTACTATTATGTACCCAATGATGAAACTTGTAATGCACATCATCTTTGTGCTTTGCCAAATTTTCATCCTTCCACTTAGCTGCTTCATGTAACAGCCTTCATTAGGTATAAAGCGACAGACCCATTTCTCTGCACCTTTCGTTCTCAACGCTCAGCCTAAAAAAGTACAGCATGTGACGTTTTACAATAGCCATCTCACTAAAGTATTACTATCAACAAATAAAACAAACAGGACAATTTGCTTTTTCTATAATGTCACAAAATTTCAATCAAATCAGTTAAGCATTTTTAGATATTGGAGTATCTAGTTTTTCTATTATAGGGGTTGTTTTTACCCCTAAATACTAATATATCAAAATGTTCTTTCTTAGTCGATACCTACTGGCTTAGATGTATCATCCTACCAAATTTTTTAACTATATGGGAAATAATGATTTTGTTGATGAGTGAGTCACTGAGTCAGTCAGTCAGTCAACTTTGCATTTTATATATTTACAAAATTACAAAAGTATGTCGCATATATTTTCTGTAATTGCATGCCAATTACTAAACACTTATTTATTTACTGTATTGTATTTTAACTGTTCAGAGGAGACATTTCATAGTACTACATAAACGACAATAAACTTGACTGGACTCTCCTTAATAAATAACGTTACAGGAGTGGCACTCTCTGCAGCTCACCTTGGGAGTTATGTGAAGGCCGTGCCGTCCATCAGCAGATTTTAACGCTACTTGTGTAAGCAAAACTCTGCCAGTGCTCAACAAGCTACAGTATCTCCACTATTTGTAGGCTTCTTTATTTATGCAGTTACTCCATTAGTGCACATTGCTAGTGCTTACAAGAAATAAGAGTGTGTGGCAAGCGGCTGGGGGCGGTACCCAGCCGGGACGCCTGGAAAGGCTGGGAGTGGGACTACGCCTCCTCTGGACCACGAGAGGGTAGCCACCCTGGTTGGTATGGGGACCATGGGAACAGAGCATGGAAGCTCAACCCTATAGGGGCCCACGGTCACTGCCAAGGGGCGCCCAGATGCCTGAAAAGCCCTGGCCGCCAGCACTTCCGCCACACCCGGAATGTTTCTGGGTGCTCAGCCGGCACTTCTGCCACACCAGTAAGTGCCGGCGGAAGTTCATCAGGGGGCACCTGGAGCACGTCTGGGTGAACATAAAAGGGGCCGCCTCCCTCCATTCGATGACTGGAGTCGGGTGGAAGAGGACAGAGCTGCGCCTCCGGATTACAGTTTTACTCGTGCTGATCGCCAAGGAAAGAGAGGTGGAGGGCTAGCAAACATTTACTCAAGCAGGTTAAAATGTAAAAATATCAGTTTTGGTAAATTCAAGTCTTTTGAGTATCTCGCCATTATTATTCAGGGAGATTCTCACGTTCTAGTATTATCCGTGTATAGACCTCCAAAATTCAACGCGTCTTTCTTTGAGGAATTCTCTGACTTGATGTCAATCTTAATTACGAACTATGACACACTCTTAATAGTCGGCGACTTTAATTTTCATATAGATAATCAATGTCACCAAAAAGTAAAAGAATTTATGAACCTCCTGGACTCTTTTGATTTGAGACAGCTCGTTAATCAGCCTACACATAAAGCAGGTCATACGTTAGACTTAGTAATTACTAAAGGACTAAAAGTTGATATAAAGCAGGTAATTGATATTGGTCTATCAGACCATTTTCTTCTACTCTTTAATATAGAAATAATGATAGAAAACACTCATGAGAAGCATATTGTTAAAAAACGCTTCTCTGACTCATCAGCAGCTTTAAAACTTTCAAACATTCTAACCAATCAGTCCGTTTATAGTGCCAACTATAATAACGAGGAGAATGTAAATAGTGAGGTGGAAAGATTTAATAATAAAGTGAGGGCTGCTGTTGACTTAGTTGCACCTGAAAAGACAGTTAAAAAATCTTCTAGCATTGTTATACCATGGAAGACCCAAAGAGTGTCTGATTTAAAGAGAACATGCCGTAGAGCAAAGATGCAGAGAAATTAGTTCATGCGTTTGTTTTCAGTCGGCTAAATTACTGTAACGCACTCCTCTCAGGTCTACCCAAAAAAGACATCAATCGTTTGCAACTAGTGCAGAATGCAGCTGCTAGAATCCTTACCAGGAAAAGAAAATCCGAACACATTTCTCCAGTTTTGATGTCACTATACTGGTTACCTGTGTCATTCAGAATTGACTTTAAAATTCTGCTTATGGTTTATAAAGCTTTAAATAATCTCGCCCCGGCTTATATATCGGAATGTCTGACACCTTATATTCCAAATCGTAACCTCAGATCCTCAACTGAGTGTCTCCTTAGAATTCCAAGAGCAAAACTTAAAAGAAGTGGTGAGGCGGCCTTCTGCTGTTACGCACCTAAAATCTGGAATAGCCTGCCAGTAGGAATTCGCCAGGCTAATACAGTGGAGCACTTTAAAAAACTACTGAAAACACATTACTTTAACATGGCCTTCTCATAACTTCACTGTAATTTATTCCTGATACTCTGTATATCCAATTCATTATAATAACTTTTCATTCAAAATCTGTACTAACCCCTACTCTCTCTTCTGTTTCCTTTTCCGGTGTCCTGTTGGTGGTGGCGTGCGCCACCAGCATCTACCCAAAGCACCATGATGTTCCAACAATGATGGATGGATTAAAAGCCAGAAATCTGTATGACCATCGGCATCAAGTGACTCCGTGAAAAACCCGAACTACAAAGAGGACTATTTCATTTATGTTAGGTAGAATGCCCAGAGGGGACTGGGCGGTCTCGTGGCCTGGAACCCCTACAGATTTTATTTTTTTTCTCCAGCCTTCTGGAGTTATTTTTTGTTTTTTCTGTCCACCCTGGCCATCGGACCTTACTCCTTTCTATGTTAATTAATGTTGTCTTATTTTAATTTCTTATTTTGTCTTTTATTTTTCTTCTCTTCATTATGTAAAGCACTTTGAGCTACTTTTTGTATGAAAATGTGCTATATAAATAAATGTTGTTGTTGTTGTTGTTGTAGAGCTGAGCGTAAATGGAGGAAAACTAAACTAACTATTGACTATGAAATATTAAAAGGTAAAATAACAGAATACAATAACACAGTCCGTCTTGAGAGGCGCTGCTATTTCTCTAAGATTATAAATAACAATGCTAGTAATCCCAGAGTCTTATTCTCGACGATTGATCGTCTGCTAAACCCAGGTAACTCAAAGGAATGCCTCCTAAGTACTTCCAGTAAAACCTGTGAGGCTATCGCTGTATTTTTCAATCAAAAAATTAATGATATTAGAAATAACATAGTATATCTCCCCAACACTAAGGATCCTCCTAAACCCCAGTACCCCATAATAAACAAATTAAAGTCTTTCACTAGGATAGATTTACCTGATTTACATAAAATAATTTCTCAAATGAAACCCTCCACCTGTGCCCTTGACCCAATACCAACAAATTTTTTCAAAGAAGTATTGGGCGTGCTTATTGATAATGTTCTTGACATAGTAAATTCGTCATTAGATACGGGGGTCTTCCCAGACTGTCTTAAGACTGCGGTAGTTAAACCCCTACTTAAGAAAAATAATCTTGATCCCTCTGCTCTTGAAAATTATAGACCCATCTCTAACCTGCCTTTCTTAAGTAAAATTCTAGAGAAGGCAGTCATTATACAGTTAAATGAGCACCTCAATAAACATGCTATTCTTGATAAATTTCAGTTAGGTTTTAGAACAAATCACAGCACAGAAACTGCACTCGTTAAAGTAGTAAATGACTTGCGGGCAAATGCAGACAGAGGCCATTTATCTGTTCTCATCCTCTTAGATCTGAGTGCCGCATTTGACACCATTGATCATAATATCCATATTACTAACCGAGAATGCTAAACCGGATGGACGCTGGGACATCCGGCCATGGGCCGTAGCCGCAAAAAGACGTACTGCGCAGGCGCCCCAAGAAATGAGGCTCCGCGAGAGGCGGACGCGACCACAGAAAAAAGGAGTGAGCACAGAAAAAAGGAGTCAAAGAAATGAGGCCCCGCGACCACAGAAAAAAGGAGTCAGCACAGAAAAAAGGAGTCAAACGCAGGCGACGCACAGCGCCGCACGAAAGCCATTGCACACGAAACTAGCACACAAAAAAAAAGAAGCCGCTCGCACCCACCTGCAAGCCACCCCCTCCCCCCCTACAGGCACCGGACGGGACACACACAAAGAGGACGATTCAACAAGCCCCTGGCACACAAAAAAAAAGAACCCAAAACCACCCCACCCACCCTACAAGCAACGGACGGGACACACACAAAGAGGAGGATTCAACAAGCCCTGGCACACAAAAAGAAAGAAGACGCTCGCGCACCACCAATTAAGCGCTCAGACGCCGAAAAGGCACACAGCGCCGCACGAATCCCATTGCACACGAAACGGGACCCACACAAACAGGAGGATTTAACAAGCTCCTAACGCAACAAAAAAAAAGAGGCCGTGACCGCCACGCCAGGCCCATTAGAGACGAGACATGGCACACGAAACGTTCACAACAACGACGAATCAGACCCACAGACACACTAACAGCAAGAAGAAGTGACACCCAAAGCCCCATTTCTAAAGGAACCGTCCATATTAAACATACGTCATCTCAACACCTTCACACTAGGCAGCATAGGTGGATCTCCTTACAATAAAGCACTATTAACCGTTCAACTGCAGAAAAGGCTCCATATTAACAGTGAGTGCGATCCTCCTTATTACTTATCCATATTTCGCATGCTGAGGAACAAACAAGTCATGAATACACGCTCACGGGTACAAAACGATTCGGCTTGGATAACGGGACCAAACACACGAACCCGCATGAAACAACAAAATACACGGCGGCGCATCTGCATTACATCCTACAATAGTTCATTTGATTTTGCATCTACCGGAGTAAATATCAGGTCACCAAAAGGCAATGACCCATACTGCTTTCGCGTATGTGGACAAATATTACATCGCATTGGAACAGTGCACCCTGAAACAAATCAAGAACGCAAATATGCACAAATCACGTCGGCACCTACAAAGCGATTCTGAAACCGTGGAAGAAAAAATGTCTCGGCTCCAAAAACACATGTCACTCCTTATTCCAAATACCGGTCCCAATCACAGAAACATCGGTATCCACTATGACAATTCACAGTAACAATGCACGTGACATCCGTCTTGCCAAACTATTAATTATAGATGAATGTACAATGGCATCCAGTCACTTACTCAACACCATTGATAAACTTCTACAAACGTTGATGAATAAGAATATTCCCTTTGCGGGAAAGGTACTTTTATTAGGAGGAGATTTTAGACAGTGCTTAACTATTACTCCACTTACAATGCGCTCAACTATTGTTCAGTCCACCTTAAAATACGCGGACAATTGGCATTGCGTTGATGAATAATAATATTCCCTTTGGAGTAAAGGTACTTTTATTAGGAGTAGATTTTAGACAGTGCTTACCTATTGCTCCACATACCATGCGCTCAGCTATTATTCAGTCCACCTTAAAATACGCGACAACGTCATATAAACAACACGAGATCGAACTACAATACATATACAGGTGCGAGACCTGATTGGTGATAATACGAAGAAACGAACAGTCCGCATATTAACAGTGAGTTCGATCCTACTTATTACTTATCCATATTCCTCACGATAAAGATCAAACAAGTCATCAATTCACGATCACGGATACAAAACTAGACGGCTCGAGTAACGGGACCACAAACACGAACCCGCATCAAAAAAAAAACTTCACCTCGGCGCGCTTCTAAAACCGCAGAACAAAAATTGTTACGCGAACAATTGGCTTTGCTTTCTAAAGATACACTTGGTACAAAACATGTGATTTCCAGATCCCGAATATAACAATTGGTTATTACAACTAGAACATTGTACACTAACCAATACAGATGGACTTCACCCAGATATTATTACAATTCCTCAACCCTTCATCTGCGACGACTTACTTACGGAGATATTTGGAACAGCGGTCTCATTAGACCAAATGCCCCTTTTAACACAACGCACTATATTATGTCCAAAAAATGTTAATGTTGATCACATTAATAACCAGGTCATTTCATTACTTCCTGGAGAGGCACGGCTCTTTCTAAGCTCTGACAAAGTTGACTCTGATGACGACAATGAACATCTGAATTTCCCCTTAGAATATTTGAACACTATTAACCCAGCCGGATTAACACAACACAATCTTAGCCTTAAAAACGGAACAATATTCATGCTATTAAGAAACCTTAACACTAAAACAGGGTTTATGCAATGGCACACGTTTAGTCGTCAACACCATGACACACAATGTTATTCAAGCAACAGTTCTTACAGGATCACATTCTAACAATACTGTTCTCATTCCTAGAATTGACCTTACGAGTTTTGACCTAGAATTACCTTTTACATTGAAACGCCGACAGTTCCCCATTAAACCTGCATTTGCCATGACCATCAACAAATCACAAGGACAAACCATGGACAAGGTTGGCATCTACCTCTCTGAGCCCGTTTTTGGACATGGACAACTTTATGTTGCCTTCTCACGTGTTCGACGTTCATCTGACGTTAAAGTTAAAGTTATAAATGCTCCATGCCAAGGAAGACTCATTCAAGGACAGGACACCATCTTTACTACTAATGCTGTGTACAAAGAAATATTCCAATAAACCATTACTCTGTGCCAAACACTGTATTTTTGGCTTTCTATATGCATCATCCACACCTGCACACTATTCTATATCTAATTCATACATCTCACTCTTTGTCATGCCCCAACGCCAGGGGTTGGCGAGCGAAGCGAGCAGGGGGCGGAGCCCCCTAGTTCTTAAGAATCGCCTTAGTCAATGGGTGGGCCTCTCTGGCAGTGTCTTAAATTGGTTTGAATCCTACCTGGCAGGGAGAAAATTCTTTGTTAGTTGTGGTAATTATAACTCAAAGACACATGATATTCTATATGGTGTTCCACAAGGCTCTATCCTGGGTCCACTGCTCTTCTCAATCTACATGCTTCATTAGGTCAGATTATCTCAGGGCACAACGTGAGCTACCACAGCTATGCTGATGACACACAGCTGTATTTATCAATAGCACCTGATGACCCCAAATCTCTTGATTCGCTAACACAATGTCTAACTTGTATCTCAGAATGGATGAATAGTAACTTTCTCAAATTAAATAAAGAAAAAACCGAAATCTTAGTGATTGGCAATAATCGATACAATGAGGCTATTAGAAATAAACTGGATGCATTAGGATTAAAAGTCAAATCGGAGGTAAAAAGCTTAGGGGTAACCGCTGATTGTAATCTGAATTTTAAATCGCATATTAATCAGATCACTAGGACAGCATTTTTTCACCTAAGAAACATAGCAAAAGTTAGACCTCTTATATCATCGAAAGATGCAGAAAAATTAGTTCATGCGTTTGTTTTCAGTCGGCTAGATTACTGTAACGCACTCCTCTCAGGACTACCCAAAAAAGACATCAATTGTTTGCAACTAGTGCAGAATGCAGCTGCTAGAATCCTTACCAGGAAAAGAAAATCCGAACACATTTCTCCAGTTTTGATGTCACTACACTGGTTACCTGTGTCATTCAGAATTGACTTTAAAATTCTGCTTATGGTTTATAAAGCTTTAAATAATCTCGCCCCGGCTTATATATCGGAATGTCTGACACCTTATATTCCAAATCGTAACCTCAGATCCTCAACTGAGTGTCTCCTTAGAATTCCAAGAGCAAAACTTAAAAGAAGTGGTGAGGCGGCCTTCTGCTGTTATGCACCTAAAATCTGGAATAGCCTGCCAGTAGGAATTCGCCAGGCTAATACAGTGGAGCACTTTAAAAAACTACTGAAAACACATTATTTTAACATGGCTTTCTCATAACTTCACTGTAATTTATTCCTGATACTCTGTATATCCAATTCATTATAATAACTATTCATTCAAAATCTGTACTAACCCCTACTCTCTCTTCTGTTTCCTTTTCCGGTGTCCTGTTGGTGGTGGCGTGCGCCACCACCATCTACCCAAAGCACCATGATGTTCCAACAATGATGGATGGATTAAAAGCCAGAAGTCTGTATGACCATCGGCATCAAGTGACTCCGTGAAAAACCCGAACTACAAAGAGGACTATTTCATTTATGTTAGGTAGAATGCCCAGAGGGGACTGGGCGGTCTCGTGGCCTGGAACCCCTACAGATTTTATTTTTTTCTCCAGCCTTCTGGAGTTATTTTTTTGTTTTTTCTGTCCACCCTGGCCATCGGACCTTACTCCTTTCTATGTTAACTAATGTTGTCTTATTTTAATTTCTTATTTTGTCTTTTATTTTTCTTCTCTTCATTATGTAAAGCACTTTGAGCTACTTTTGTATGAAAATGTGCTATATAAATAAATGTTGTTGTTGTTGTTGTTGGAGGAGGACAGGAGAGGAGGCAGTCAGGAAGAGAGGCATTACTGAGAGAGGCCTGGCCTTAAGGGTGATTGGTGCAGGGGCACTGGGTTGTGTGCGGTGTTGTAAACAGTGAAATGTACAATAAACATGTGTGTGGTTTTGAACCATCTGTGTCTGCCTGTCTGTGTCTGGGCTGCTTTCCACAAGTGTTATTTAAGACTAGGGGGCTTTGCCCCCTGCTCGCCAACCCCCTCCCCCATCACGAGGCGTACTACGCTATAGCTGCTTCGTGCCTCTACTGCTCAAATTGGGGGTGGGGGGTGGCTGAACGCACACTAAGGAGTTGCAGTCTGATCAGCTGCTGTCTTTCTGCAGCTGCTGTCGTGCTGCATGTTCTGCTTGTCGCACTGCACGTTGATCATTTAAAAGCCTGTACAGCAGCTGTCCTTTTGTCTCACTGCCTTGTCTTGCGTGACATTAAAATGTTTCTCGCGGGACATCAAATTGTCTTCCAAGGAGATCACGTATCATCTCCTTCCAAGAATTTTTATAATAGAGAGTCAGTCATCCTGTGTCAAACCTCCTCACTGTCAATGTCCCTAACTCCTGGGGGAGAGCATTTGGATTCAAAGGACCAATAGTATTGTACTGCTTTTTTGCTGTCTTATTCTTTTCTCTGGGTAAGTAAACTGCGTTCAAACAATACACTGAAGGCCCACCAAGGCATTTACGGCAGACATCACACTACCATGGTGTCACCGAACATCATGAATATATGTAGTGGGTCCATTTTTGCTAGAATTTTTTGAATTTTATAGCATTTTTCCTATTTTTTTTTTCTTATTTTTGTTGATGCGATTGTCATGTTTTGTTCAAATTTTTGCATGGCAGTGGCTCTATTGTTTACAAGGTTGTTATGCCCATTTCTGGTGACATAGTGGCCATCTCTCTACACCTATAAAAGATGGCAGCACACAGCAGACAGTATCTTAGTGTTGGATACATTTTTGTAAAAACAATATTTTTATTTGTGTTAGAGAGAAGACACCCCAAGTCAGCATATAAATGTTCGGCTTATGATCTCCTTTGTTTGTGACTGGTGATTCTTTTTGGTCTCTTGATTTATTTTCTTTGAACTTCGTGTTTTTTTATTTTAGCCCCTGCCCTCTGGTTGCACTCATTTCTCTTTTACATCTTAATCCCCAACAATCCTTACAGGTTGTATCAACGTTCTTGTGGCAAACTATTGTGCGACACCTAATGTTTTACATACATGTTCAGTGTTGCTTGATTGTATGACATAATATGTGCAAATTGTAAGTTTTGTTTTACGGCACAACATGGTGATATTTTCATACCATCTGCCATTACTATATCTCCCACCAGTGACCCCAAATTAGATTAATCAAGTTATGTTCTGCTTTTACTTCAACAGATTTTATAACCTAAAGGAGGAGAGGCCTCGACATGATAGCTGTGCATAAAAAATATCAGTGAAAATAATTTTTCAGGAATGGTTGATGCTCTAAGGATGCCATATTACATCAACCTACTGTACTCTGCTTACTTGGAATTAAATTTGCTGGTCATTTTAGTTTTTCATATACAGTGGATTCAGAAAACATTCAGATCCCTTCACATTCTGTGCACTTTACTGTGTTGTAGATTTCATTTTAAATGGATACATTTGCAATTTTTTTTTCAGTCTTACACTCAATAAACCGTAATGACAAAATAAATATTTTCGAACATGTTTACAAATTTATTAGAAAGCAAAGATTGAAATCTCTCTTTCATAAGTGTATCCAGATCCTTTGCTAATTGTGCTTTGGTCTTTCCGGTTTGTTTTAATTCACCTTGAGATGTATCTACAATGTTAATGGAGTTCACCTGTAAATTGTCTGGACATCATGTGGAAACACATACTCCTGTGTAAATAAGCTGTCACGATTAACAGTGCATGTTGGGACAAAACCTAAACCCTGATGTCTGAGGAACTCTCTGTAGAGCACTGCGATCAAATTGTGGTCAGGCATAGATCAAGGCGAGGGTGTCAGACTATTTCTATAGCATTGAGTGTTTCCACAGGCACATTTGTCTCAATAATTGTAAAACAAGAATTTTTGAAACACCACGCCTCCTAAAGTTGGCCATTTGGACCAAATGAGTAACTGGGCAAGAAGGGCCTTAAACAGTGAAGTGACCAAAAACTCAAAAGTCCTCTGGTTAAATAAGAGAACCTGTCTGAGGGACAACCATCTTAGCAGCACACAGGAGCCTATGGTAGAGTGGCTAAATGGAGGTCACTCTTGAGTAAAAGGAATATGACAACCCACTGGGACTCAGAGAATAAGGGGGAAAAAAACACCAGGAACTGCCTAATACAATCCCTACAGTGAAGCATGGAGTGGCAGCACCATGTTATGGGGTTTCTTCTCAGAGGTAGGGACATGGCGTCTGGTCACAACTAAGGAAAGGATAAATGCAGCCAAATGCATAGAGGTCCTCGAGGAAAATCTGTTCCAGAGGGCACACAATCTCAGACTGGTGTGATGGCTCATCTTTCACTATAATAACTGCTCAAATCATTCTGCCAGGACAACACAGGAGTGGCTTCAGGACAAGTCTCTGACTGTTCCTGAATGGTTTATTCAAAGCCCAAACTTAAACGCTACTGAACATCTATGGAGAGACCTGAAGATGGCAGTTTACAGACACTTCCCATCAAATATAACAGAATTGGGAGGATATGCCAGAAAGGGGGGATACACTGCCCAAATGTAGGTGTGCAAAGCTTGCTGGGCCTTACCCACGACAACTCAAAGCTGGCATTGCTGCCAAAAGTGCTTCTACAAACTAGTTGAATAAGGGGTCTGAATACCTATATGAATGAGAGATTTCAGTTTTTGACTTTTAAAAACTTTGCAAACCTTTCTGAAAACATGCTTTCATGTTGTCATTGTGGGTTACTGAGTGTAGATTCATGGGAAAAAACAGCAAAGTTATTCATTTAAAATTAAATCTAAAACACAATAAAGTGACGGGTTGTTAATACTTAAAAAGTATTAAAAAAAAAATCTGGCAAAATTTAAGATTACTGGTATATTCACTGGTTGGGATGTTTTCTTTTTTGTGAGTTAGTATGCTATGCTGGCACAGTGGTGGGCACTGCGTCCTCATAGCTGCAGAATCCTGGGTTTAAATCTCCATCCAGGCACTGTCGGAATCATCTCAGCTGATGGCTGCTGCTCATGTCAGGCAGACCTTAGCCTCTACTGCTGCACAAACTTGGAATAAAATGCATCACAGAAGTAGAGTGCACACACTACAAGTGTGGCAAATTTGTCCAGATTACTGCCAAAAGCCTGTGGGTATTTGCAATGTCTTTTGTATGCACTCAAGACATTTGTGTGTAGAGAAAACAGAAAATGAAATGAAGTATGAATTACATAATGCAGGATGTATTTAGATCTTTATAATTATCCTTCTGCATAGTCAGTTTGTGTTCCAAAAGGATCAAATCAGACAGGAGATTGTATATCCTGCATTTCCACTCATTCTCTGTCCAACTGACTTTAGTTTAGGATGGGAGCACAAGGCAGTAACCATCCCTGAGATGGCTGACAGTTCAATGTAGGGTACACACATGCATCCATCTACTTTAAAATTCTTATTATAAATACTTGCAAAAAAAAAGCATCTACGTCTAAAAAAAGAATAAAGATGATGATTACCATGGGGCATTATTTTCAGAATACCTCATTTATTTCAACACCACCAAAAGGCTTTAACATTTGACACTCTATTAAGTTCTTGCACTTATCATCTTTGTTTCTTTTCCTTCATCATCATCATCAGTTTAACAGCCATTTTCTGGGTTTACCCAGGTTAGCTGATTGCCTCCCAAATCTTCTTCCTCCACTTTCCTCTGTCCTGGGGATCCTTTGTGGTGAGACTCAATCTTTTCATATCATCTGACACCACCTCCAACCGAGACCCTCCACATCGAGATTATTATTGTAAATGAAAACTAAAATGAAGATGAAAACTATTGATAAAAAAAATTTTTTTTGTAAACTGACAAAGTGATGAAACAAACCATATCAAACTTCTATAGCAGCTGAAAAGACTAAAATAATAAATTACAAGAAACATATTTTGTCACAAGCCGGATTTATACACGAGCTAACCTGGACTGTAGTACACAAGAATAAATATTTGTTATTTGCTTTTCAAAGAATTATTTCTGCCACTAGACTGGTTGTTTGAAGCCTCTTTTACCCCTTTACAGATACCCCTGAGGTAACTCATCCACCGTTACCTGCAGGCACACTGTCATTCCCGAGTTTACTGGTCTCTAGTGAACTGTAGCTAGTGACAGAGGGTGGCTGTTTGACTGTTGGAACAGAATTTGTCATAGCTGGATGAGCTCAATATGGGCTGTTGAAACGAAAACGAAGAAGAAAGAAATATATCATGCAATGATAGTGACAGTTCATTAGAAATGGACACTGACAATGAGAGGTTCTAGTTCTAGGGGCAATAAAGCATACAAAGGTGATGATTTTGCTCAACTGGTAAACTATGATGTCACATCTGAATATATATTGTATCCTAACAGTGTGCACATGTGGCATGATACCTGTGCTGGCCAACAAAACCTTAAAATAATGAAACAAATTAGTGCAATGGCCGACACTAAGTAGCCAACATAAAAATTCAAAAAGACTTAGTCAAGCTTCAGACCTAGGCACGCACTTGGGAGAATGACATTTAACAGAGAAAAGTACAAATTGCTACACTTTGGCAAAATGAACATCAATTATAAATACAAGATGGGAGACACCGTCCTAAAGGAAGAAACCTGTGAAAAGGAATGAGGGGTTTATGAGCACACAACATTTTCATCATTTAAGCAATGTGCAGAAACAAATGTAGGTTATATCGTAGATACTGTTGAATATAAATCATGGGATGATATGCTTAGATAAAATAACATACTAGTAGGACCACACCTAGTGTATTATGTGCAGTTCTGGTTGCCACCCTACAAGAAAAACAGAGCAGCACTTGAAGCTGTGTAGAGGAAAATAACCAAGTACATCTCACTCAAGGACATGTCATACTTTGACACATTCGGAGAATTAAACCTCGAGCAGAGGAGACTGTACAGGGACCTAAGCCAGGTCTTCAAAATTCTCTAAAACATTGATAAATAAGGTCCAGCAGAATTCCTTCAATTTAATGGTGAATCAGGTACATGAGGACACCGAGTGGGAATGCAGGGAAAGTGCATTTAAGACTGAAACCAGGAAGTACTTTGCTGGGGGAACCTGGAATAAAGATATGGAGTTGAAACAGAAACCTTGACAGCGTTTAGGAAGTACTTGGATCAGATACTGGGACAGCTAAGTTATTAGCTAAACAAACAAGTTTGAAAAATGAGAGGAGACCATTCAGTCTCTTATTATGTTCTAATGTGAAACCTTCTTAAAAGCATCAGATCATGGGTGAAAAATGTTTCAGTTTACGTCTCACCTGTCTATATTACTGGTTGCTTCATACAGTAGTGAGACTTTTTTTTTTTTTTTTTTTTATTAAAACTGTTCGGTGGCGCACTGAGAGACAGAGACTGACTAGAATTTACACAGATGAGCAGAATGTGTTTGTTGATGAAGATGGTTTACGAAAAGAAATGATACAAATCTGGCACAGTTATTGAACTGGCAGGATTTCTAATGAACAATTGGTAAAGTTTATTAATAGCTTCGCCAAAGTGCCTTGAATCTGGTGAAAAACTAAATCTGATAACTTTTTATTTGATTTACTTTTTTCTTAGTTTACATTTATTACTGAAAAAAACTGATACTGTGAAAATAATGAAATCAAGTTTTAAATATTTTTTCCTCCATCTCAAAATAGACAGTTAAGGATCATACTCTCTTAGTTTTTAACATGTGACATGGTATATTGTCTCTGCTGAGGGACCACTTGCTTTTCTTGTTGTGCTCTGATGGCTACTGTAAGAGTCAACACGGCCACCTTTCTTTCTCTTGGTATGCCCACGGACTACTTGCTACTTAAGTTCTGACACTCCACACTAAGTTTTCTGTTGTTCCCTCAGTACATATGCCTATGTTGGGCCCAAACAGTGATCTGTAGCTGTTAGACCAGGTGTCTGTGAACTCATGGAGAATCATTACATTAATTGTAGAACCAGTTTTGCTAGACTGCACCTCATGAGAAGAATTTTTTGATTTTGAAAGCAGACAGATGAGGCCCAAAATCAGTATAAAACGACTTTGTATCTCATACCATAGTAATGTGCAGTCTCATGATAAGAACACAATTCACTTCCAAAAGCCTACACTGTGAAGAGTGGACTCTGGCAATCTTTGTCCTTTCATAGGTAGAGAACCCGAACTGAAACCTGATGCTTCATTGAGTAGATTTTTGATTATAATTAGCAATTTAGTTGTGCCAATGTCTAACCCACTTAGACCAGAGTCACAGGGAGCTAGCACAGGGTGCAAGGCACGAACAAATCTTGGACAGGGTGCTAAGCCCATCGTTGAGCAAGCACACACACCTGCATGCCAAACACACACTGGGGCCAAGTTAATGTTGCCAGTTCACCTAACATGCATGTCTTTGGACTATGGGGGAAACTGGAGCACCCAAAGGAGGCCCACGTAGACATGGGGAGAACATGCAAGCTCCCCACAGGGAGGAGGCAGGATATGAACCCTGGACTTCTTACCCCAAGGCAGCAGTAATACCGCTGTGCCACCCATTAGTAATATACTGCATCTATAAATCTAAGGGGCTCACTTATTGCTTCCATCAAATACTGAATATTAGATTAGTGCGTTAAGCAAACAAGCACAACATTTTCAATGTGTTCATTTGGATAAAACTCTGTGATTAGAACTTCAATTACAATTATAAAACATTTCATGTCAAAATAGTGCAGAAAATTCAAATTATGCAAAAGAGCCCATAGAGTTTTTGTATCACTATTTATTGGAACATTATTCATGCTATTAATTTAAAACACTGTAATGTCCAGTTCTTGGCTTTGAGTCACAGTGCTGAATCATCCATGATAGGATGGTGCTGAACTTAGAGCTAAAGGAAAAAATCAACTGTGGCAACATACCTGAAAAATCCGATATCGTGCCCTCCGAATCCATGTTCAGATTCTCAGAGCTGTCAGCTGTTCCAATTGACGCTTCAGACTCTAAAGTTTCATCATCTGAGGCCCGAGGTTCCAAACTCAGCATTTCGTATGTCAGCTCTTCCCTACAAAGTATTTAAAATTGTAGTTTTAAAAAATTGTACTACTAAAACACTAGAAAATCATAACAAAAAAACAGATTTAAACAGAATTTAAAAGGAATGGCAGAAGCTGCAGCATATTGTCAGTTTTCTATATTTGGGCGGAGGAACTTGCAGAAATATATGGAGCTGTGGAAATTGCACATAAGGGGGGACTGAAACTTAAACATACCACTTATAAGAAAGATCTAGGAGTCACAGTGGACTCATCACCACCTACATCCAGACAGTATAAAGGAGCTCTCAAAAAGGTTAATGGGATGTTAAGTTTTATATCACGATGCATGGAGTGCAAGTCAAGACGTCTATAACACACTCTAGTGAGGCTTCATCTGGAGGACTGTGTGCAGCTTTGGTCTCCAGGTCACAAAAAACACCAAATGATACTAGAGAAAGACCAGAAAAGCGCAAGTATGCCGATTCTAGGACTGTGAGGTTTAAGCTATGAAGAAAGACTGATGGAGATGAAACTTTTTCAGCATAAGCAAATGTAGATGAAGAGAAGATTGAAGCATTTAAAACTACAAAAGAAATCAGTGTTCCAGATTCCAGCTGTTTCTTTAAAATAAATTCTTCATCAAGAACTTGCTAAGTGTTGGATTTTTTTTTCCTCACACAAGGAGGCATAGACTCATAGAATAAATAAACAAGTACCTGGACTTTAAGGACCTTCATATTTCAATCTAGAAGAATAAGATTGGTGAGCTTGTTGGACTGAATGGCGTATTCTCATCAGAATTGTTCTAAATGTCCTAACAAAGATAATATGTTCTACGTTTTCTATAACAAATTTCCTTTTTAAGTGCTTTAGTTCATTCATATGATGCAACTAATTCTGTTGTGCACTAACTTTATTCAGATCCCCTTCTTAGCTTCTGTGTTGAATGTCAAGACACAGGGTGGTTAAATAGTGACTTCCACCCCTAACCCTTGCAAGTGTGTAAATTACTGAATAATACTTGGGTCCTCTAACTGTTGTGAGGCGTATCACAGAGGGATAGTTTTGTGGTTTAATTTATTAATTGCTTTAAGGTTTTTTCAAATGCATGGGCCTTAATGAGATGATTGACGTTTAGCGGCGTGTTGAGTACACAGGGTCAACTGGGGCTGGCTGCATTGATAATAAGGAGAGGGGCAGAAAAGAGAAAAATAAATTTCTTGAGTGTAAGCTCAAGAAAGACAAGAGCTGAGAAAGACTGATAGAGCTCTACGAGAGAGCGTGCAGAGTGAGAACCACCAGAGAGAAGATGTTTGGATCTGCTGAATAACTAAGAACAGTGAAGGTGGAAAGTAGCTAGCATAGGTCTAGCAGTTCTTTTCTTATGCAAAGTAACTTTTAACATTAACAATATAGTCTGCACTTACACTATTATATGCCTAGTATGCATTTAACAACACTAATACATATTATATAAGACAAACTATTTTCAATATTTTTCATATATTTTTTGGCTTATGCATTGTCTGCAATCTTTTAGCAAACTCCAAAAAAATATATTCCTATTTCTGTTGTTCATGGCTTATGAACTTATGAATAACCAAACCCATAAATGTGGAATTTGCAAATCTGGAGGGGTGACTGTATACTTGAAATGACTCAATTCAATTCAGTTTATTTTTGTATAGTGCTGTCCACTAAGAAGAAATGACAACATATTAAAAATAAACAAATCATGGAACTTTAAAAGCTAATGTTACAACTAAAAGTCAATACAGCAATCTGGCAGGTTTTTATTTGAAAGGTTCTGTTACTTCAGCACTTGAATTGAGACTGAAGGCACAGTGTACTAATAATTGGGTGCTTGGGATTCTTCACAACAGTCCTCGCATCACTCCTCTGATCTGAGGTTAGAACAGCTAATTGTTCATCTGTCAGTTATAAAATGTTTCTAATTTTACAATAATTTTCTGAATAACTTTGTGTACGGCAAAGTCTGCAAGGGCCATAAGATCCTAGGAATGTGCATTCATCTCAGCAATATGAGGTTTGGTTCATGGTTCTGCATTGACCAGTCTTCCGAATATTGCTCTCTTTTTTGTAACTGGCTAACTGTACATTTGACTATATGGGTTGATGGTTTCAGTTTCTGTGAAGGATATGTATTCTAAAGTATGTAGCTGTTACTGTTGGTCAAAGTCCACATAGATTTTGGCAGCTACAATCTGAGATAAAATCTTTCTTCAGTTAGATTCATTTATGATTAGTTATATTTAAGGATTGTCCTTGGAGCCTCACAAGTAATACAGCAACAAGTGCGCTGGATGGAGTGACACAAATAATGGCCACGCCATGACTGGAATCCAGCTTTCTAGGACTGCCAGGAGGCAACAGCACTAACTAACCAATTTCAACACTGACTCCTATAAAATCTTTTTTTTTTTTCCTTCAGATTTAGAAATCACTTGTCTGTAGTTCAGCTGGATGAACTCACTTTTCCTTCTGCAAGTTCTCTATCTGCTCGGTCAGGACCTGCTCCTCCTGTTGCATGGCCTTCTGCTGCTGCTCAGACAGCTCCACCTCCATTGCCCCATCCTCACTTGCGCTCTCCTCTGGCACATCTGACACAGATGGCAGCCGTGTTCCCACAGGAGATGATGGGGTGTGATAACTACTACGTCGTAATCGCCCTTTGCCCTGTAGGGAAGCCAACAAACACATCAATTATCTGCTTTAATTGCTGTTATACAAAAATAGAAAACGGCCAGTTCAGTATAATTTCTTAAATTTTAATGGGTTTAAAACACAAAATAAATATACCAAAAACTGAGTAAAATGGATAATTCCCACAACCTGAAATACAGAGAAGGGTTGCCACACCCACTAAATTGTTTTAAATGCTGAAATATTTGACATTAACATTTCAATATGCAATATTTAAAAATAAAAGTGATATTGAGTGCTTTCCATTCATACCTAGGTATAAGGTATAATTTTCCAAAATTGTTCATTAAAGTAAATATATAAAAAAATGTAATCCAAATTCAATTCTGCGAATGCAATGTAAAAAAACTCATAAAAACATGAAAGAATACAATGACTTAAGTCCAGGAGATAAGGCACAGGGAGCACAGATTCAGACTTGTGTTGAGCACAGTCGGCTTTATGAAGAATTGTATAATACAATGCAGCTAGTATAAACATTTTGAATTAACGCTTAATGAGGACATGTCTTATTTTAGACAATTTCCTTGGAGTTTGAAACTGTTCAGATTTTTGGCAACCTTTCATAAAGCCAAAAAGTCTGCCAGAATGGACCCTACTCCATTGGACCCTTAATCTGAAAATTGTTCCAGAAGTGCTGTACAATGGCTGACCCTGTGCTCTGACCCCCAAAGACAAAAGACAATTTCCTCTCAGGTATTAACAAAGCCATTCAAATCCAAAAAAAGCAACAAAAATTAACTGAATACAAATGAACCTAAAAAATAAAATACAAAAATAATATATTTCATATCAGTTAATGGCAATGTTATTTTCCTAAGGAGAACACCAATAGGAATGCCTAAACTGGAAAATTATAAAAACAAAAAGACAACCTATGAAGTAAAGTGAACCTGATAAGGTGCCCACATCTGGTCTGATTAGGATGGTTCCAAACTCGACAAGGATAAACCTGAATTGAAACACAGAGTTTGAACAGAAGTCCTGGGAGCTGAAAAGCTGATTGCCTCTTGTTAATGTCAGAAGGAGAGCCTCTTCAAGTCCAAACCTCTCTCTCTCGACAGACTTTAACTGCAGATTAACACCAGCAGCATTCCAACAAACAGATGCGAGGGGAGTCATGAACTGAAGATGTTTAATGGGGTGGGAGGGTGAGAGTGAGTAAGGAGCTGAAGGGTAGCAAGTCTGCAAGAGGCCAACATTAAATGGACAAGCAGAGATGACTGTAAGCTGATCTAAGAACTCCTCAGCATTTCCAGGATACATGCACAATAGACACACTAGGCATTATAGTCATGTGCGTATTGTAAGACATACTTGTATATTGTCTGCTAAACCAATGGTGGTGCAACATCACTCCCTCAGCCACTGATGTCTCAATGTTTAAAATATCTTTTTTTACACTATGGGTTCCTTAATTCCATTAAGTACTTCACTTGGATATAATCAAGATTATAGAATATCATATTGGTGGTAAAATATACTGTTGTATTACTCAAGTATGTTATAAAAAAACACAGTCCTCTTAATGTTGCAGATTTGTATTCACATACTGTAGTTGAAATCTATTATTAATGTGGCTGTTTTCACTAATCTCCCATACCCATCGTTCGGTATTGACAGATGATCATTACTTGCATTTAACACAGTGGTACAGGCTTCACAAGACTTTGTATAATTTAAAACAACTTTTAGAGTCTGAGTACACTGGAATGTGAGAAGACTGGCTGTACCGAGACAATGCCTTGTGAAGTAAATAATAGGTGCACGCTATATAAATGGGTAGATACATTAGTATGATCCAGTACTCTTTTTTTATTAATATTTCAGCCAATAAAACGAGGACAGGATTCAGTATGCTTAAATAGTAGTTCATTTTTGCAGAATTCATGCAATAGAAATGAAAAAGATCTTGTCTAATTGTAAGTGCACTCCTGCTTTTATCGATATTTTTGCATTTTACCTGAATGCTCACAGTTTACACAAACAGCCTGCCTGAAGAAACTTTAGGCTTGATCCCTTCAGTTATTTTGGCATTTGTAAATAATTGGCCATGTAAAGTTGTATTGTGACAAATAACAATCATCAAAGCTTACCAGTGGCACCACGATAGTCCAACACAAAAAAAACCCAAATTAGATATAATATGCACTGCATTGTTGTTTTAATGCTTCCATTGGTTAATTGCTTTGCAGCAGTGTGCTATATTGAGAAAAATGCAAGCACACATTTGTAAAAGCAGGACTCGAGCCCACAGATATACTGAACATGCTCAATGTAGGCTAGCACTCTGCCTCTCTTTAAAGTGTCTTCTTTATGTGGCTTTTGGGAGCGTATTATTTGAGACTCTATGGCGTGTCACTTCAGAAAGCCCCTGAAAATGATTAGTAAAAAAAAAAAAAAAAAAAAAAAGCAAAACCGTCCTGGGTCAAAGTCAAATACACCAAATCCATAAAACTAAGAAACCTGAATACTTTAAATAATTTTTCACACACTCTAATTAATTATATAGTTTGATATTGACAGGTCTGTTGCTTTAAAGGAGTTAACATTTGATTACGATGAAAGGAAAGCCAAGATAAATAATTAAGCTCACTTCATAGACAACAGGAAAACTTAATTGTGTGCTTGGCTCCCTAATAGTAATTTGGGTAACCCTTTAGTTCAGGTACTTCAAAAATGCATCTATTAACCATTTAATACTATGTAACAAGACCTTAATAAACAATTCTTTGGGTCTTCATAACACTTAGAAAAAAATCAGTAAAGAGTTTATTCATCTCTGCAATGTGACCTAAGAACAAAATGCCACTTTGGAGTGGTGTGAGTGGGCTTAACTGAGAGCAATGCTCTTGATATTCCATATTTACTATTAGACTGTGAATCCTTCATATTAACAAGTAATTTTACCATGCTGTCAATATGCCACACTGCACAGTAACAAATAACTGATCTACTGATGTTTTATAAGGGTTATGAAGACCAAAACAAGTCTTGTTACACAAGAGGAAATGAGTAACAGATGCATTTTTGCAGGACCTAATGTATAGTGTTGCCATATTTTCAAAAGGTTTTCAAAGTTAACAATCAACAAACTTTAACACTAGCTATGGCTGCCTGAAAGTCCAACAATAAAAGTCAAAAACACAAATTCAACAGTCACATACTAAATGCCAAGAAAATGTTCAAAACACTATAGGATAAACACAGTGGTCTCCATGATCTGAATGTGTTCTTCTAATGCTACCTTAATATTTATTTAAATTGAGTTAACTTAAGACTTCCAGTCATCTAACATGGGGGACTTTCACAGTGAGTAGAAACCACACTCCTCACTGGAAGCCCACATAAAAGACAGAAAGATCATGAGAAAGAGAATTTCCAGATGGGAACTGAACAGGGCCAGACAAACTCCATGAGGATGCATTGTCATCTGCTATGATATTATGCTAATTAAGCTAAGTTTAATAACTATACAAAATACACCAAAGAATTAATGGAATAGGAAAACCACTGTACAGGCTAGAACAGAACTACATTAATTAACATAGGGCTGGGAGTATCAGCAATTTTAAGAGGAAATAAAACAACACTTACCACACTCAAGCATGACAAGGATGATATTGTAGAAATTTGTGTTAGACCTCCAACCATCACTAAACAGTCTAACATGACCAGAACTACATGGTTTGAGAATAGCACTTACCAATAAGCATCTTGAACTAAAGTGTCTTTTATAAACCACACTCGTTTTATTCTTGAAATGAATTGGTTGTTGTTTTTTGACAACTGTAGTATTTAGTTGATTGTGAATAATGACAACTGTTTTCTGTGTAACTGTTGTTACTAGGGCAATATATTAAACTATAAAAATAGCCCATAGTCAAGAATAGCAAACATGGAAAAAAGGCTATAATAAAAAAAATAGAAAAAAATCTCAAGCAAAACAATTATAGCAGACATTTCTTAAAAAAAGCCATCAACTTAAAAAGATGCATTAGTTTATATTTTCTAAGGTATTGCAAATTCCGCATTAGAAAATAAAAGTCTCAAGCAAGGCTTTACCTTTCTACTGGAGTTTGGCTGCATGTTAAAACAGACAAACAAACAGAAACAAAAAGTAAAAGAAATTAAACAACAAAATTAAAAGGATTAGCAGTAAATGTAATATTGAACAAATGTGTATTTATTGTAAACAAACAATCTTTCAACACTCAGAATGGTTTTCACACACTGCTGTGACATGAGTGGACAGCCCCATTAACCTTCACCAATTCTAATCTTCATTGTCAGAAGATTTTCTTTTTCCACGGGGGATGATGGTGCCAGAGTTGAAAGTAAAAATAGAAAAGTATTGTTATAACACAATGCTGTGCATGGAAGGTGTATTGCTGTAAATTAATGTCTGACCATCTGGCAGGAGAATTTTTTTTTGATAAACCAAAAAAAACCAAAGAATCTATCCCCAAATATGGAAACTAAATGCAAATATGCCAAATGTATGCATTTCTGCATGGCTGCCTTCATTAAATGATGTGGAAGCCATTTTCACAGAACTTTACTGCAATCTCAGGATCACAGGAAGAATGAACAGGGTTAGCATGGAGCCTTCCATAGGCAGATTGAGGGGGAGCCTACAACCCTGAAATGGCAAGGCCACCTCTCTCATTTTAAACCATTAATGTGTATGAACAGTGTCATGAGTATGGGGTAATAATATTAGCACACAAATATATACTTAGGAACCAATTGTTGTACATACTCTACAGGTCAGAACTAGTAGAGATAAAATCTCAGGAACTGACTGCTCCTCTAGCCGGGGGGAGTACAGGGAGCTAAGGCATTAACAGGCTGGCAGATGGACTGGGGGTTGAAGGCTTTGTATCAATCTATTTGTAACCAGCTTCACAAGGTTAGTTTGTATGCACTCCAAATATCAAAGTACAGGGGTACTTTACATTCTATGAGACTCCTAACCAAAAAGAAGGTCTGGAAGGGGGGGATAGGTAGAATTTATGGCACCACTTCCCCCTCCAGGAGGAAAGAATGAGCTGGAATGGGAGCTAAATCTGCCCAAGCTGAGTTATTAGGAATTAAACACTCCCAATTGTGTAAGCGACATGTCAAGAGCCATTAGAATTGGACAAATGAGGCCTGAAAAAACATGCTGGTGTCTCTTTGCAATTTTCCATCTTAAGGAGAGGCCATATCTTGTTCTCTATGACATGCTGGATAAAGATCCACACCAGACCACAATGGACCAATTAACATAATTAGATAGAGAGCCACGTGGTAGCCTGTTAACAGGTTGTATTATTTTACCAACATTCATTGTACTCTGCTATTTTTGCGCATATGATCTGCAGTGTATTAATAAATGAGAAACTTTCTCTCCTGCATGTTGGGGTACCTCTGTCTATTTGCCTGATGTTATATATGTAAAAGAAAGGGGGAAAAATTTAATTACAATGACGGTGTGGTAAGAGAATGGGATTTGGGACATTCTGTTATGGTCTATGTAAAAAAAGAGTCTGAAAGGGAAAATTGGTTCACCTTACTACAAATAACTTCAAAATAAAGTCAGTATCTTCTAACAGATGTCCACTACTAGGATTCCTAAAGAAACAAGAATTGTCATTTAGAAGATACTGGATGGTGGCAGTAGACACCAAAGAAGCAGATTGTGTGTCAAGAAGATATGCAGTACCCTAATCTAAAATTCAGACAAGAGGAGTACAAATCTGATCCTGTATTTTAAATATCACCACAACTTACTGTGATCAAATCTGTAGAATACAGATGTTATTTTTTGGCCATAAACAGACACTTACAAACAGTCAAGTTAAATAAATGTAAGACCTTCACAATTGAAAATCCAATTAAGACAGGAGGAGAAAAAAATGGATGTAAACTAATTTTATAAAAAGTTTCCTTAGAAATCCTGGAAAACACATAATTCAAAAATTTACTCAGAGATGAGCATCAAAGATCTACAGGGCCCTTTGAGGCAGATAACAATAACAACCAGAAAAAGAGCAGAAAAGGCAGAAGTGGACAAGAATCAACAAATGTCATAAATGGAAAATTTTAAGCTTTTTTATTTTTTACTGATTAACTCTTGTACTGTTAAATGTACGTTATTCAAATGCTAATGTCTTCAAATGAACATTTGTACAGTACAGGTCAGGCCATCTATATCCCACCTATATCCCTGGTATTGATTACAACAGTTCTCCAGTATCCAAACCAGACGTTCTTATGTGTGTTTAGAGGGTTGTTGTTTGTTTTATTACTTATATATATATTTCGCTCTCTCTCGATTCTGTAAAGTTCTAATTTCCCCTTGGGGACTAATAAAGTACATCCATCTATCTATCTATGGCTACAAATCTCCTATTTAGCTCACATGCACCCTGAAATACTTTACTGTCTGACTGTTCACTCTTGCTTTCTTCAACCAGGAACTGGAGCACAGAAAATAACTGTCAACAAGTTCAGCATAATACTTGAGTACTTGGGCAGGTCTAATAAAGTGCATTGAGTCAGTAGGCTGAAGTTTGACTGCTTCCCAGATGTCACTTCAGAAGAATCTAGACTAGGCAGACAGAATTTTCTTCTGGGTCTACTCAGTGACTGATTCTGCTTTGTCATCAGCATACATTTGTATTTATAATAGAGAGACATATTCCTGTGGAAATCTCTTTAGCAAGTGACCACTTGTGACTGGATGCCTGTTAAGCACATTGTTATTTGGAACACCGATATAAACACCACATCACAGTCCTGATAGCTTGACTATTGGTGAAGCAAATACATGAAATAAGAGATAGATACTCGGTCTATTGACCAACAGCTAACACTCAGTCAAAAAGGATACGTCTGAGTCTTTGAAATTCTGATTATCCCAGGTTAATAATCAAACATTAAATATATGTAGTGTCATGTAAATGGAATGCTGAAAGTATAGTAGAACATTCACTAGCTGTTTATGCTTAACAATGCTGCTATAAATCTATCCACCATCACACACACATTCTATTTTTAGACCTTAGAAAGTCAAGATGAAGGATCCCACCTACAGTGAAACTCCATCTCCATGGAAAAAAATGTAATGAAACGCTTACAGTATGTAAAAGTGCTGGGGTAAAAATGGGCTTCCACATACAATATGTTTGCGAAGATAAAACATTTGAGTAGCTGCTATCTGAATGTTTCCTTGAAACTGATGGATCCCAGTTTTCCTCGCTTCTTCTCAGATCACTAATTTAGGTGTGTGAATCAACACTCTCATACAGTGAGCTACTTCTTGAAGACATGACCTGATTCATCATTATTTCTTTGCAGAAGAAGTCTGCAAGTATTCCATTTTCTTCATTACATGTTTCTAACTCACATACACAGAGCAAAAAAGAGGGGTCAATTCAAACAGAATACATAAAAATCCTCTGCTCAAATTATTCAAATTATTGCTTGTCAAAATGTTGCTTTATTTAAACTTTAGTCATTTACTTCACTGTCGAGTCCACTGTTAAATTTTGTGTCTTCGCTTCTTTTCTGGTTTTACTATCCTCCTGCACAAGCTGCGACTTCTTCATATATACTACATGATTGAGCATGAACTGGATACAATTGGTATGAAAACTGATGGACAGGTTCAACTTTTAAATTAACACAGGATAGGATTACTATGATTACTGTTGTGCAGTTCATAACATCATGATCGGGGCGGCCAAAAAAACCTGAGGCCATCATTTAGCTGTGACTATTATGTGTTGCAAAGAAAGCATTGTGAATATCTGATAAACCACACTTCCAAGGTTCTTATGATAAGTTCCACCAGCAACTGATTCTGGATTAATATCACCTGGAGGATTAAACTGTTCAATTTCAAAGCCTGAAACAAAGCCTATTTCAAAATTCATGGCATTACGGTCATGGTTTTGTATTTGCACTTTAGTTATAGTAAGTTAACTTTGTCATTACTGTCACAGCAGTATGGTAACACAGATTCCGTATGGGCTATGGAACTGCCTACAGACAATGGAGTGATTAACATAAAGCATGTGAAACCTGACCTGCTTTCATCATCATCATCATCAGATGACAGCTGAATACAGATAGACATGATTGGTGTAGCAGCCAGTGGATGAAAATTTATTGCACAGATGTGAAAAATGGGAGCATGACGGAGGAAGCACACATTCTCATGGGAAGGGTTAAGTGATGTGGAGGATACATACCGGGATCACATTGCGGGTTATGCTCATAAATCTAACTGCGATTAGTACAGGTTTCTGGATTAGGAAGGGTGAGGGGAAAGGAGAGAACACGGTTAGTCTGAAAGGATCACATAAAGAGGAGTCAGGAGTTTTCAAAAAAGGACAATGCTCAATAATTCACGGCTCAGTGAATTATCTCATTTCCTAACTTTTTCAGTATTAAGAGGGTAAGGCAAGCTCAGCTGGATACAATTAAAAAGCAGAAGTTGGCCTCTACACTCTACATACAGAAGACAGTAAGTAAAAGGCTATGGCAGACACAGAACCAAATTACTGAAATAATCAGTTAAACTAAAATACTTCAATTCAGAATGGAGTGCATGCCAAATAAATTACATTTTAGTTTTAAAATCAGCAGTTCCCAAACACCAGCCTTTGCTCTCACACAGTAACATTTTAACCTAAAATCAATAATGAATAGCTATTTATATTTTAGCAGAAATCTTTTATTTTCTATTCTAACTTTACTAGTGCATGCATTTGTTTTCTTTGTAAATATTAAGACATGTGGGAACCACATGTTTACATGATTGAAATAACAATAAAAGGCCAGAAATAACTTTTAGAAAATGATTTTCTGACTCTCAATGAACAACTAAATCAAATGTATAACTAAAGAAAGCCATGCATTAAACAAAACAAAAAAAAAACAGTTTTGCAAAATAACACAACTTTGATCATTTATAGCACTTTGTTTTTGAAAATGTTGAAACATGTATACTATAATAATGATGGAATAAATCTCTAAAGTCTGGTAAATATAGTTTGTGAATAAGTGTCAGGTGATGAACAACTTACCATTGACCTTCGAATCAAAGAGAGTCTGCTCTTGGCCTTGTTCTCTGCAAACTCTAAGCTGTTGATGTCCTTCAGTCTGGCTTTGTATTTGTTCATCTGTTCTCCAATGATCAGCTCAACACACCTGAAAAACAGAGGGTGGGATATAAATCAGCCATGTCACATCTCCTATTCATACACACATTCCCAGTTTTTTTTTTTTCCCCAAACAAAGATGAATTCTATGAATATCTATTATATAAAAAATTCTCAGAGAGACACTCTGAAGTCCAGCGAAACTTCTTGCACGTCACGCCCTACTTACAATTTAACGGAGACACTTTAACGTCCCGAAAGACAAGGAAGTGAGACAAAAGACAGCTGCTGTACAGGCTTTTACATGATCGTCACGCAGCGCAACATGCAGATCACGTGGCACGGCAGCAGCAGCTGCTGTACTGGCTTTTACATGATCGACGTGCAGTATGACATGCAGATACGTAGCTCGGTAGCAGCTAGCCAGCAGCTGATCCGTCTGCATCTCCTTGGCGTGTGTTCAGCCCCCCTCCCTTCACAACGTGAGCGGCAGAGATGCGAAGTGGCTAGCATGAAGTATGCCCCCGGGGGTGGGGGCTGTGGGATGGGCGAGCGAAGTGAGTAGGGGCACAGCTCCCTAAGTTTTTCTATATCAATGACTTCTACAACAAAGATTTAAAATAACATATCATTCTCAAACCCGCTTGATCTAATTCACAATTACAAGGGGTTGCACAATATTCCAGCAGCTCTGGGTGCATGGCATTGACCAGCCCTGGACAGGGCACCAGTTCATTATAATTTCCATTCACCTATACACCCACAGAGCCAAAGCAGACTTGTCAATGAACCTAACACACGTGGGACGAAAATCAACACAACAATAATGTGCAACTGGACACATACATGGACAAAACCTGGGCACAGGATTCAAGCCCTTGATGCTAATCTATGAAGCAACAGTGCTGCCCACTGCTGTGCCATGCTGTATATAAAGTACACACAGCGTAATCTTAAACTTGGGGGCTCCTATCACTTTGTATATATTCAGATATGGAATTGCATATTATGATGCAGTGGCACATGATTAATTATTAAAAATCTCCAGAATGAGAGGTAAATATTGTTGAGGCAACTAAGATAACTGGAAAAACTACTTGACAAAATGTTTTTACTCCTAATAACACAATAAACTCACAGTGTGACAGCTAATGATAAAATTGGAAACTTAACTATTACAGTCGAATTTTGAGAATTGATTAGTGATGAATGTCACTTAATTTGGGTAACAATTTTTCCAAAATATTGGGTGGGGTGGGGTTATGGAGGTTGGATGTCTCTCTTTTTACCTTTTATCTTGGTTTCAACAGTTTAATTGATATTATTTCTGTAGTCAAGTTGTTAACGGTGGGTTGTTTGGGGAAAAGAATGTTGTTAGGGTGTTTCCTTTCTCCTGTGTATATCAAAAATGTACTGCTTTTTCTTGTATTTCGTTGTTTTAAATGCTTGATGCCAATAGTGGTGCCAGGAATGTGTTAAAAAGAGGCCTGATGTTATTTTTATTTCTGTTAAATGCACATTTACATTTTGATGTATGCAGAAAGCCATTACCAGTCTATAGTAGCCAGTGTGCTGTTCTACCTGTGGTCTCCTGGGGAAGTGCCCTGAACGCAAAAGAATCACAATCCCTGAACAAACTTCCCAGGAAAGCCTGCTCCATCACAGGATGAACTCTGGGCACACTGGAAGCTCTTGTGAAAAAGAGGATGGTGGCAAAATTAGATATCATCATGAAAAAAACCCAACACCCCCTTTCCACAGGCACTCTCTTGAAGCAATTTTAGCCACATTAGCTACATTAGCACATTAGCCACATTTTAGCATTTATAGCCGCAGGGGACTGTACTTTCTCCTTCTCCGGTCCTATTCAGCCTATATACATCGGAATTCCAATACAGTCCTGCCACGTGCAAAAGTTCACTGACGACACTGCTATCGTGAGGAGTATGGGGACCTAATCAAGGACTTTGTTAAATGGTGCGACTCAAACCACCTACAACTGAACACCAGCAAAACCAAGGAGCTGGTGGTGGATTTTAGGAGGACCAGGGCCCTCATGGACCCCGTGATCATCACAGGTGACTGTGTGCAGATGATGCAAACATTTAAATACCTGGGAGTACAGCTGGATGATAAATTGGACTGGACTGTCAATACTGATGCTCTTGTGTAAGAAAGGACAGAGCCGACTATACTTCCTTAGGAGGCTGGTGTCCTTCAATATCTGCAATAAGATGCAGCAGATGTTCTATCAGGCGGTTGTGGCGAGCGCCCTCTTCTATGCAGTGGTGTGCTGTGGAATCAGCATAAAGAAGAGGGACGCCTCGCGCCTGGACAAACTGGTGAGGAAGGCAGGTTCTATTGTAGGCACGGAGCTGGACAGTTTGACATCCGTGGCAGAGCGACGGGCGCTGAGCAGGCTCCTGTCAATCATGGAGAATCCACTGCATCCACTAAACAGTATCATCTCCAAACAGAGGAGCAGCTTCAGTGACAGGCTGCTGTTACTGTCCTGCTCCACTGACAGACTGAGGAGATCGTTCCTCCCACAAACTATGCGACTCTTCAATTCCACCCCGGGGGGTAAACGTTAACATTATACAAAGTTATTGTCTGTCTGTATACCTGCATTGGTAGCGGCATTGTTATCACTCTTTAATTTAATATTGTTCTTTATCAGTATGCTGCTGCTGGAGTATGTGAATTTCCCCTTGGGATTAATAAAGTATCTATCTATCTATCTATCTATCCCTCTGAGGGTCTTTTCTGCCCACTACTATCACGCAATTCAATGCTTCCTCCTAATACACTTGTTAAGTTAATTTTGAAATATCTGCAAAATATACATTTATTAATTTATTTTTTTATTAATTTATCAATTGATTGGCTGCATTATCTTGTTTTTTATGTTTCTGCTGCTGTATGCAACTGAATTTCATTATGGTATTAATAAAGTTAATCTAATCTAATTAATTTAAAAAACATTTTAGAAGTTGTGTCATCCTTTTTCCCTCCTCACATCTAGTTGGAAAAGTTTCTATTCACTCTTTAACACTAGAATTACCAGAGCCTACGAAAAAACTCGTATATCCGGCCCACCTTAAATCGCTTCTTAAATCCGTTCACACCTCTCCGCCAGCATCCTTTGTCCTCTAAATGTGCTGATAAAAGACAAGCTGCCAGCAGCCGGCTATTCCATCCCCCCACCGACTTAGAACGTGAGCGAAGTTTTCCCAGCTCACGCCTTGATTGATTATGTGGGAGTGAAGTGGAGTTTTACAGTGGAAATAACAGATCATTATTCTAAAGTAATCTGTGTAAACACATTGTTAAAACAGAAACTTTGTCATATTTTAGTAATAAATGTTACAAAATGTAGTAAGCATAAACTATAGAATGTGTAAAGCCCAAGTTCCAAAGATCAAATAAACACTTTCACAAAAGCTTCAAGGACAATACAACAGCCTCTGTGGCGCAGCGCGTTAAGGTTTGACTCTCCGAGCACAACAACTCTACTGCCATTCAGACCTGAGTTCGATTCCCCGCTAGGGATAAAATGTTTTTTTTTTTTTTTTTCTTTTTAACCTCAAACGGACATAAAATTTATAAATTGGTATGCACTGTCAGTTAATGAGATCGTTATATTTTCATGTGGGATTCTCCTTTTAAAATATTTTTTTAACAATTGAGACTGCAATTAACAGGAACAACTGTCCTTATAACTGTTATTTTTAAGATCCATAACACACAGACAGACAGAGCCTGCGTAATAGAGAGACAGACAGGCAGAGATATATAAATAAACAGGGAAGGCACATGTACTGAAAGAAAAAAAAGAACATGTGCGTTGTCCTTGCTGCACTGAATAAGCGCAGGCGCTCTAACATCACCCCTCCCCCGATCTTACTTAGAGAGTCAGGGACAACGCACATGTTCTTTTTTTCTTTCAGTACACGTGGCTTCCCTGTTTATTTATATATCTAGTGACTTCTCTGCCTGTCTGTCTCTCTATTACGCAGTGCTCTGTCTGTCTGTGTGTTATGGATCTTAAAAATAAGTTATAAGGACAGTTGTTCCTGTTAATTGCAGTCTCAATTGTTAAAAAAATATTTGAAAAGGAGCATCCCACATGAAAATATAACGATCTCAGTAAATGACAGTGCATACCAATGTATAAATTTTATGTCCGTTTGAGGTTTAAAAGAAAAGAAAAAAAAAGCAACACTTCATCCCCAGCGGGGATTCGAACTCAGGTCTGTGAGGCAAGGAAAAGCTGCTCTGCGCTAAGAGGTAAATCTTAACGCGCTACGCCACAGAAGCTGTTTAATTATTCTTGAAGCTTTTGTGAAAGTGTTTATTTGATCTTTGGAACTCGGGCTTTATATATTCTATAGTTTATGCCTACTACATTTTGTAACATTTATTACTAAAATATGAAAAAGTTTCTGTTTTAACAATGTGTTTACACAGATTACTTTAGAATAATGATCTGTTATTTCCACTGTAAAACTCCACTTCACTCCCACATAATCAATCAAGGCGTGAGCTGGGAAAACTTCGCTCACGTTCTAAGTCGGTGGGGGGATGGAATAGCCGGCTGCTGGCAGCTTGTCTTTTATCAGCACATTTAGAGGACAAAGGATGCTGGCGGAGAGGTGTGAACGGATTTAAGAAGCGATTTAAGGTGGGCCGGATATACGAGTTTTTTCGTAGGCTCTGGTAATTCTAGTGTTAAATCTTACAAATTGCAAAAATAAAGCGACAGCCTTCATTTTGTTAATACACACACAACATACCAGCCCCCTGCAAGGTGCACATGCCAAAATAATATCTATTATAATTGGGATCAGTAGCACTATCACATTTACATTTATTTGCTTGGCAGGTGATTTTATCCAAAGAGACTTACAAAAGAGGTAAACATAATTGAGTAACATTAGGCTAGGGCCTGTTTGTTCAGCAGGTATAGTAGGACAGGTAATAAAAGCTGACTGCCTCAAGTGAAAAGTGTAAGATGTAATAACTAACACATTTACAAACATAGATTTGCAATCAATAAAGCAATTAAACTTAATGTAACAACAAACCAACCAACAGCACGATCACAGAACAAGGTCCTCACCCCCACTAATCAATTAGATGATATTCACACAATAGTTTGTTTTTCAATTGTCTCAGCAGTTCAGATGGAGGTGGGCAGCTCGGTCCACCAGCTAGGAACTGCACGGCAAAAGTGCAGAGAGAAAAGTAGAGGTGCCAGCACCAATACTGTCTAATTTGCTATAATTCAAGTATTAGATTCCACATCAAAATCTTTCACCCATTTTAAAACCGTGCATACAAGACGGCCCATTTAATGCTTGAGCTAGAAAGGGCGACATGCAGTCACTCATATCCTAGAGGATTCATTCTGTGGTAACTTTAGGCAGTGTAGGTAGGGCAGTCATGTTTATGCCTACTGGATTTGTGGAAGTGGGGGGGATGAAGAGGTGGTTTAGAGTCTATGGGCAAATGCACTGCTGTTTCCCAGGACCCATCGACGTTACGATGACAAAGCTATAGGCATTATTATTATCAAAAGACTTCACATTGACTGCTGACATTGTATGTGGCACATATGTGTGAGGGGTCTCATAAATGGTGATGCTCATTCTTTTACAAAGTACAATAATATTTTAAGCCTTTTCACTATAGCTTTTTAAAGCTTATAATGACAGGATTTAACTCAAATTAAAAAAATGAAAAACTATGTATTTTTTATACCATGGAACAATGCAAGGGTTCTTGGAAAATCTTTGCAACCCATTTGTTTGGCCAAAACATGAATTGTTGAGTTCGAAAGAGTAACACATTATTTAGGTTATATTTTAATACACAGTATACTTGTTGTTGATATTTAGGCCACAGTAATTCTCAGTAAAACCAAACACTAGTGTGTGGAACACCAAAACAAAGAAAAAATGGGAGAAGAAGGGGGAGAAAAAAAAAAAACAACCCAAAGTTCAGAAACTGGATTTTTGGGTATGGAGTCTTCTACTGCTAATATTATGATTAACCCTTACCAAGCATGCACACCTGAGGACCAATTTTCAGGCTCAGAGAAGGTAAGTGACACCACCTTGGAATGAGAGGGGGTGATGCCATTAACCGTTTCTTTTCCCTTCCCATTCCCAGGAAAAGGCTGCGTTCATTTTGGACCTGGACCTCAACTGTGAGCTCCCGCTGAAGTGCTAAACCTTATTGTGCTACTGAAAGCCATTGTAATCGGAGTGCAGAGGGCATCATCCTTTTTTTATTTTTGTTTTGTGACTTGGTGCTGCAACATTTCTTCTGGCATATCTGGTATGCTTCACATTGTTATACCATGTAGTCAATTATGAAACAAGGAGACACTGGGGCATCAGTGATTACCCAGAAAGTTCCTTGCACTACTACAACTCCTCCCAGTTGAATCAAATTGCTCTATTGCTGTTATTATGGCTATTGTGATACTCTAAACTAAAACCACCTGAAAAGTATCATGGGATGGGAAAGACTTAGCCATGCTGTGCTGTGCACTGAAACTTCACTTCAGAGAGCAACTTCATTTTAGCAAATAAAGTTCCTTTTCACATGGGTGCCTATCTTCTTCTTGCCTATCTTCTTTTTTTTGCTCAGTTTTCTTAAAGCAGCAATGAGGCTGCTCTTCTTGGTCTTAACCTCTCTGGTCCACCTTGTTTTCTTGAGTGAGAAGACATTTAGTTACATTAAACTAGAGCTCCAAAGGGGCTAAAATGTCAACACTCCTCATTGGCCACTCTGAAACAGCCATCACTGAAGATTCTAATGAGGCTTTCTTCTAAGCTGCGAGACACTCGAACTACATAATGCATATTGTTACAACTTGTATGTATGTCTTAGTGTAGATGTTTAGGCACCCCTTTCATTTTGAACTGAATGTCCTCTAGGTGTGAATATGGTAGTTGTTTAACATGCCTTGTAATTTTCCTGCAGATTGTAAGTGCATCACTAATGTTTTTCTCGTGTTAACCTTAGGCTACACACAGCTACTGTTACAGCCTGACCTGCTTGAATTGGAAAAAAAGGTTTTCAGAACTAAACATCTGTAATTAACAGATTATGAATGTTTTCCTTCTTTAATCCAATAAATGTACCAGAGCAAAAAACAATTTAAATACTAAAGAAAAAATGTCACATATATACTGAGAAAAAGACAGAAGCAATAGACATGAGAAACTTACGCTGTTGTTTTTCCAATGTCTTGAACACTTTGCAGTGGATCAATGGTGTCTGGGCAGCGGAGAATGCAAGGAGCAAAGACAATTGCAAGAGCATTTGCAGACATCCTGTTGGTTTCTTCTTGAAATGCAATTCTGTGATAAAAAAGTGAATATTTCCTACTACTTCAATCACAATTTCTCTATGAGATAATGATTAACAACACATGGCACTTACATCCTGAAAAAGAAACAGATCTTTGACTATGCCTGAAACGGGCAGTGGCTTTGCTTTGACATACCTTACAAGATGGAAAATAAGTCTCTCAAGTGTGTTTAAATGAGTTCGGGATAGCTGATCAATCACAGAATACACACCTCGAACAACCTCCTTCTTATCCTGAATCCCTGTCATGTTAAAGGATTGAAGTTACTTGTCATTCAGAAGAGTAACAGAAATGAGAAGGCATAATCTTACGTGGCTGGTACATACCCATTGCTCTAACAAATTCTTCATAAAGTTCAAATGTCATTAGTGGATTTGGCAAATCTCGTAGCCACTGCTTAAATACGCTGGCAATAACATGGATATTGTAGTCATCTAGGTTTGTGCTATAGATATCTGATAGAAAAAAAAAGTTTAAATTAGGCATCAGGAAACTGCAAGAAAAGGAATTTGCAGTTGTAATACTTGAGGAAAGAAATTCAAACATATAAAGTAAAGAGGAATTCAAAAAATGATACCTTCAGAACCATGGCTGTCAGATTGAATGTCGCCCATTTGAATATAATTTGAATTTATTAAATGCAAAAGCAGACATTAGATTGTTGAAGAAGGGTTGTTTGTTTCAGCAACACTAATTTTAGCGTCACGTTACTCTGGACGCGCTATGCACAGCTGCAGTACTTCATTGATCTGTTTTTGCACTCCACTTCCACAGTCAGCCATTTCATAATTTTGAAAGGTTAGCTGATTTTTCATCAGTAAAACTTACAGTCAGACCACATGACAAAATATTTTTTTTCCTTTTTCTATCCTACTGCACTTTGATCTATTAGAGTACTCAAAACTTTTATCTAAATGCTTCTCCATTGCCCTAAAAGTATCATTTTGCACTGATTCTGTCCTATTCACTCTTAAACCTGTCATTCCTGACTGCTGTTCAATGCTATGACCTTTTAATTCAAGCAAAATAAAACTGTCATGTTTCTGATTTCCTTTTTATTATCATCCCAACTTTAAGCAGTCAAGTTGCTATGTCCCACAATTACTCCCCATCTTAAGTGGCTGCTGTTTGACACAAAATACCTAAAACAATGGCATGAAATTAAAAATATTTAGATCACCTGTATTAAAATATTACTGCATCTATAAAGGAGAAAAAAAAGCAGACAAGCTTTTCGAGTTCAGTCTACAGGTAGTGGCTGGCTTTTTATTCTGAATGCCGCCATATAAACATGAAATAAAATGAATACAAAGTTTGAAGAATGATGTTTTCATTGTTAATTTTATATGCTACGTTTTTCCTTATTCAGTGCATATGACTGAAAGAATGCAAGTTGTGAAATTATTGTCTGCTTCTGTATGCTGCTTTCCTCTCCTCTCATGATGTCAAGATTCACATACAGTGGATTCAGAAAGGGGTATTCAGACCCATCCTTTATTGTGCTGTGGATTCAATTTTCAATGGATGAATTTGCCACTTTTGACCATCAATCTACACTCAGTAGCTTTATTCATCCTTCCTTCAGTTCTGACCAGTCTCTCTGTCCCTACCACTGAGAAACATTCCAAAAACATGATGTGGCCACCGCCATGCTTCACCATAGTTCTGCCCAAAGAGTTCGACCTTTGCCTCATCAGACCAGCGGATCTTCTTCCTCATCCTCTCAGAGTCCTTTAAATGCCATGAGGCAAACTCCAAGTAGGAAGCCAGCTACACAACCATAAACAGCAGATTGATGGAGTGCTGCAGAGGTGGGCTTCTTTTCGACAGATTATCCCATCTCAGCAGAAGACTTCTGAAGCTCTATTTGAGTGACCACTGGTTTTTGGGTCAATACCCTGACCAAGACTGTTCTTTGCCTTAGTGGGTTTGGCCAGACATCCAGCTCAAAGTAGAGATGTGGTAGTTCCAAATTATATCAGTTTCACAATTAATTCCAACATACAGTCACAACTGTAATTTGTTCCAAAACTGTGGTCGCAACCCTATATGGTCGTGACCCGAAGTAATTTCTTCCATAGGATTGTATGTAAATACAATGAATCCGTTCTGGACTGTATGAGCTGTATGTAAATATATATATTCTCTCTCTCTCGCTCACGCTATCTCTCTCGCTGCACAGGGAATGCACAGGGAGAGACTGAACACGTGCGGAAATCATCGGCGCGTACAAACCGGAAGAGAAACTGGCTTGTTCGTCACTCAAGTGTGTGGTCGTGAACAGATGCAAAAGTTTGGTGAACTTTTTGGTCGTAACACGGTTTGTACGTGGTCTGAGGTTCCACTGTACTTCTACGAACACTCAGAGCTTTAGAAATGTTTTAATCCCTTTGCCCTAATCTATACCTCACTAAGGTATATAGAGAGTTGCTTGGATACTAAATGATGTCCAGTCAATACAATTTGGAACTGGTGAACTCCAATCAAGTTTAGAGACATCTCCAGGAGAATTAAAGCAAGCAGGATGTGTCTGACCACAGTTTGGAGTGCCACAGCAAAGGATCTGAATACTTACAGAAACGAGAAAGTTCAGATTTTTATTTTTAATAAATTTACAAAACATTTCTGGAAAAATGTTTTCACTTTGTCATTATGGGTTACTGAGTGCAGATTGATGGGGAAAATGGCAAATTTATCTATTAAAAATTAAACCTGCAGCACAATAAAGTGCACAGAAATTGAAGGGGACTGATTACTTTCTTAATCTGCTAGAAAGACCAGAATGGTTAGTGAAACCATATGCAGTCTGGTGGAAAGGTAGACAATTACTGAGAAATTATTAAATAAATAGTCGCCATATCACATAGCATAATAGTTATATATTATTTAACATAATTAAATTTTGCATTCAATACTTCTGAAACACTTAGAAAAAATATCTGAAAGTTAAGATGTTAGGATGATATTTAATACATTTTATTGAACAATTGCATGCGAAATGAAAATATATGTATATATTTCTAAATAATAAGGCACACTAATGGAAATAAATCACCCTGTTTTTCTTGGACAGTCTTTAGTTTACACATCCAACTATAAACCAGCTATTAATGGTCTATAAATAATTCAATATTGTGAATAGCACAGTTAATAAAATATCATTAAAAATAATAAGACTCTTGAAATAGGTTACAGTCACTTTTAATTTTTTTTCACCCTGTTTAAATGGTTTATAATGTTTTATAATATACTAGCTATGTAAGCCAGTGCTGTAAAAAGCCTGGGGTCCCAGAAACTATTGAAATTGTCATAAAAAAATCGAAATGTAGAGATGTCAGGTAATTGAAAGGGCCAGACAGACACACACACTTCCACGCGTAGACATTTATATACAAGATAGCCTTAATTGTTGGTCATAATGGATATCTTAACTACAGTGTTACCAAATTCCTAAATAAAAAAAAAAAATCAAACACATTCTGTAACTAAAACACATTTTTAAAACACAAATACTGCATTTTACTCTTGTTTACCTGAATCAAGTCCTTGCTTAAGTTCTTTTATTTTATTGGTGGATCCAGATTTTCTGTAAATGCCCTCAGTATACAATCCATGCATCTCAATGTAATTAATGAGCTTCTCCACTACCAATGGCACTGTCCTCTCATCATTCGTCAGTCGGGAGACATCAACTCCAAACTGTCTGGAGGACAGCTCTGTGTCATACTGTGGCAAAAGTAAAAATGGCATTGTAACATTACCATAGATTTAAAAATCATAGTTTCTCATTATTTATATCATATAACAACCAAAACATTCAAAAAAAATTATAAAATCAAATTTATACTGCACTCCAAAACAAAATGTGAGGAAATGATGCAATACACTCCCAAGTAACAGAAGTATCCAAAATATAAGTATATACCTGTATAGAATTAGCATTGGAATTATTTTCAAAAACGATTTCTAAATGTGCTGACCATATGCATTAAATCTTAAAAAAACTATTTCAATCTCTTTGTGAAAGAGATCATTAGGTAATTGATAGTACATATGCTTCAACAGCTTTGGAAATATCATTTAACTGATTCCTTTGTTATCATTTCCAGTTAGGACCAAAATCATGAAGATTTCACTAGGTTTTTCATCAAATCTGGGAACTACTGCAACAAGCAAGCTTTGTATCAGTAAACACTTTTGGAATCAATATATTAAGGGAGGTTCTTAAAACCAAAATGGATGTAAAAACGCCCTGCTCTCTGCACTGACACATACGTGTAGCAGTGTTGTGCACATTAGACTGTCATAAAGAGGACATAAAACTGTCTATTGTTTTTAAATGACTAAACACTGAATATGATTACACACAAATATTTCAAACAAATTTTCCTATAGTGAAGGGATTTAGGATCACACTGTATTCTACACCGATTAGTATTATAATGCAGATTAAGCGTTCATGTATAGTTTTTATTTTGGAATATAGCACATTCTAAACATGGCAATGAAATCTAACAAGAGACAATTCTCACCTTCTTACTGCATTTGTTGTTGTTTTCAAGCAACATTTCCTGTGACATGCATAGCGACATACTGCAATTAAGGCCAAAAAAAAAAAAAGAAGGTTACTTTATGTAATACTTGGACTCTCACAGCATCCTCATGAATAATTAAACAGATTACAAGCAAAAGCATCCATCACATTTTTATTTATCCTGCTGTCCTACACATACACATCAAAGGTTTTTAGACAGCCAATTGAATTCATAATACTTAACTGTTCATTGCCTCGTCCATTAAACATATTTTGTTGTTTATTTTCATTGTTGTAGACACATTTGTAAACATATTCTAAATAAATATAATGACTTACATTTGCATACACAAGCTTTATCCATCATCCATATGAGTGATGAACAGTATTCACAGTAAGTAGGGATGCTATATTGAGTAGCCTTAAATATATGTCCATTGTGCTCTTCCACCTGCAATTAAAGACGTTCTACAGTTCATTACAGTTCTGGGCATTGAAGTAGAGCTTCAACAATCAACACTTATACATTTTGTGTTAGCCAAGTGTCTGCATGACCAAGGAAATTTCATTGTATTACCTGGAAATTATGCTGTCTGGTATAAGAGTTATAACAATCACTTTATTGCCTGGTGTACTAACACATTTAATAATGCTGAGTGTTTAATCAGCCTTTAATTGTTACTACTGCTTCCCACTATATTCCCTTGACACATTCATAGCTGTTGATACTTGTAAAAAAAAAAAAAAAAAAAAAAAAAAATGTAAAGGCCAGTTAAGAACATTCAGTGCCAAGATTTATGCCGTCACATTGTGTGCTCTTTGCTTTGTTACTGTATGCAGAATGGCAACATTCTAATAGAGCTCCAACTGAAAAGCACAGTGGAAGCCCCCGCCCCCTTCTCACGTGACAAAGCTTAGACTGTGACCCTGTGTTCGGATTCAGCGGGTTGGAAAATGGATGGATGGATAATATAAGCTACTGTGCTCAATTATAGCAGAGGCCGCTTTTCACAATTTTGAAAAAAATGCTTGCACACTATTCCAATTTATGTTGTACAACATACACATATTTTATAGCCTCTTACATGAAGCATAGAATAAACAGTTACTAGGTAAACTGAAAGAAAAAACTGATGTAACAATTATATTAACAAATGGGGCCCAGTATTACTAGCACTGAAAAGTGACCTGCTGCCACCTCCCTTTGCAGAGGTGCCCTCTTCTTTTTTAGACCCACTTTACTAAAATGGATAAAATAAGATCATGACTATGACTAATGTCCAATGTACTACTTATGTGCCATGCTTGACTTTTTTATTCCTTAGGGGTATATTTGTATTTAGGAACCCTGTAAACCCCAAGGAAGGAAAGTTTCAGTCATCTTATTAGACTGCCCAGTACAAATTTCCATAATACTATTGATTGCCCCAGGAAGGGTTAGGTGGCCATTTGGCCAAGGTCTCTGGGCTGTGATCATGTCTGACTTCTCATTAGCCATTTTGTTTTCTTCTCTTTGATTGTCAGCTGGTCACAGCTCAACAATAACATTAACATTTTTGAAATGTTAGGATCGCTTCATGCTAATCCATTGTTTTGGATACAGACAGACAGACAGACAGATAGATAGATGACAACTGCTATATTAACTTTTTCTGACCTGCCAAATATTGTGGAGAGGGTGACTGCTATTGTCAAGGATAGCATGTTCATTCTTTCCCATATACCTTTCCACCACAATTCTCAGTAAGGTCCACAGTCCTGCCTAGCACTGAGCCAGCCTTCTTCATCAGCTTGTCCAGCATCTTAGTGTTCCTATCTGCCATACTGCCTCCCCAACAAACATCAGCAAAAAGGAGGACACTGGCAATAACTGTCTGATAGAACACTGACAGCATTTTGCTACATATGTTGAATGATCTGAATCTTCTGAGGAAAAAGTGCCTGCTCTGCCCCTTCCTGCAGAGGGCATCTGTGTTCACAGACCTGTCCAGTCTGTCATCAAGGTGAACACCTAGATATTTATAAGTCTATACCACCTCAATATTCTCCTCTTGGATGTTGACAGGCTGAAAGGGGACCTGAGACCTGCAGAAATCTACATTTATTGTGTTTAAATTAATTCGTATGTGTATGCATTATGTAATTTATAACTTTTGTAATATTATTTTACATGTGAACTTATTGATCTGTGCCTTCACGCTGTTCAGAGCTTTTTTAAACAAATAAACTGAACCTTAATTGCTGATGAGGCGGTTTTACCATGATACGAGAGAGATTTTGCACTGCACTAGCTGCTTCTTCATACTCCTTACAGCATAATCTTTTGTTTTCTTTCACAAGTAATATTATTTTTATCTAAGGGAAGAAAAAGCTAAAGGGTCCTCCACTTACAGTGCAACATTAAAGTTATTATTAAATGAAAAGAGTTTACATAAATTGCTCTTCTCTTTAAACATGCACTCTTGTCATGAAAATCTGTTGCTCTTGCCATTTCCCAAACAACAAATCCCAAAATCCCTTTATCAACCTTACATCCTGGCTGAACCGTTTGGTACTAAAACATCCACACCACTCATGTGCTCTGGAAAACTCCCTGTCAATTGTCAGGCTTTTTTGGTCCTTTGCCTGGTATCATACAGTATGTGCCCTATAACTGCCATCTTCTGACAATGCCTTCTAGCTTTCCTAGCTTGTGCATCCATCCTATACATGTTAGCCAAAAATGAAATGAACTTATAATTGTTAGAGAGGTCTAGAGTCATGCCTAGAAGTACTTCTTTTAAACCCAACACTTACAACCTGCTGTAGATTTTTATGAAAGTTCACAAAATTTGTGTCAGATCAATCTAAGAATATTTAATGCAAATATCATTTAATGAGATATTCATATTTGATGCGACTGTCCTGTACAAGATATGATTCGGGTGCTTTCTGTGTTAAGAGTTGGGAATGTAAAACCAACCCATAACTCCAGAATCTAAGCAACACGTTCCTTATTAGCTATTTTTTGGTTTAATTCACCAGTACCTAATATGGTGATTACTTTAATTAGCTAGTTCTTAATAACAATTGTAAAGCTTATAAATTGAATAGTTATTGTTACATATTGTTACTCAACACTCCATTTCTGCAGTGTTTACTGCATTCAGGGCATGTGGTGCTGTTGTGCAAAAAATAAATAAGTAATAATCTCACCTTAATAGTTTAACATATTGCTTAAAACGTTTATACCTAACTCAACATTATCATCATCATAATTTTTTGAAATTTTCTGTTAGTTCAATGCTGTTTCTTGTCTAGAACAAGGTTATAATAGTTTTGCCTTTTTTATATTAGTTTTTATTTTTTATATTTCTTTCTGACCTTACTTGGAAATTCAGTTTAGTTTTAGTTTTCCTTCATCGTGTATTTTTAGTTTTATTTTACAAACACATTTCTATTTTATATATATTAGTTTCAGTTTTAGTTTTAGTAATTATAGTATGGTTAAAGAGCTACTATGGGAGTTTAGTTTTTGTGTCAGAGACAGAACTGTACACTTAACGGGTTTGGATACGAGTTTAATGTTAATGGAAGCTTACTACACTACACAACACAGTTTACTATTTGGTTTTGTTTTTGTCTGATAAAAACAAGCATAATCAAAACCAGGCACTGAATATGAACAATTTTACACAATTTTATATTTTTAAAAAATATTTTCTATGTTATTTGTGCTGAACAAATTCTGTGCCGACTGTTTGTCCTTTTTTTTCTTTTCCTTTGATTGCCCAGAATGGGCCAATTTGTAATGAAATTTAGGTGAATTTTAAGCTGTGAGGGTTTTTTTTTTTATAATGAATGCCTTCAATATTGCATTCAAATATGTCCCATACTGGGCTTTATTTTCTACCAGCCATATTGATCTCTGATTCCATCTCAGGCACATACAATTTATAGACAGAATGTTGCCACCTGCAGGCCTGAAAAGATATAAAAAATCAGAAAATAGATTCTACTGTGTTCTGACAGGTGTGATCATGAAAATCACAGGGGCTAAGGAAGAACAGGGGCTCTTAAGCTTGAATCAGTGTGCAGACCCCACCTAGCTGTATTGACGGAAACAAAGAAAAACAAGCATGTAGTGTCAAGGTTAGGGGCAGTGAGACTTGAATAGCCCATCATAAGAACAGTAAACCCATAATGAGCAGAGCAAGAGCAGGTAATAAAGAGTATGGACAGGCACAAATGACAGAGACAGCATCTGAGATTAAGAACAATATATACATTATCTAAACCTGTTTATCCTTATTTTCACAATATCTGGTATTAAGATTTATGAAAATTAACTAAAAACGATAAATTAATAAATATAGCATAAATACAAAAACACACTAGTATGTTTAGCTTTTTATCACTTGGCAGACTCTCTTCCCCCACCTACCCTGTACTTCAGTAGAGACATTGCTAACTCAGGAATTTTACAAGGTATTTATCGCTTCATTGTTAAAATATTTTTAAAGCAAAATGATTGGTCAGTAACAATATGCTGATCTTGTATGATGACCTTGTCAGTCTCTCAAACAGTGCCATTTTACTTTCAAAAATCGGAAGTGGTCTCCCCTAGACTTTCTCGTATACTCAGATATGGGGATGGATATTTGAGGAAAAAACCGCAAGACAATGATTATATTATGTACTATATTATGTACATAAAAGAACCATCAAAAACAAGTCAAATCAAATTAATAATATATTGAACAATTATTCTAAAAGTAAAGTTGAATAAATCAGACTCTGCAGCTGCATGAATAAAAAAAATTGAGTATGTGTTCAGGTAAAGTTCCACTTCCAGTTAATACAGAAGTTTTTGTTGACCAGCACATTGCAGTTTCTGGCGTTTGAATTACATCTTGATATACAACAAGTGCAAAGAAAGGCGGCACAGTTAAACGCTTTCTATTCCACATGCTTTAAGCACGTATTCAGCTTACTCTGTCACCGCAAATGCTGTGTGAACTCCTTCACTAGCTGCCGTTCATTGGAGGAATATGTGCGGGCGGCTTGTGGTGGATGATTATCAGTTTTAGAGTTAAAAGTTATAAGGGTTAAAAACTAACAGCAAGAATATTCCTTCAAAAATGAAAACTAAAATTATTTTTAGAAAATCATTATTTTATTTCAGTTATTCTTTCCAGCTACTTTAATAATTTCATTTAGTTTTTCATTTCAGTTTTGTTAATTATTTTATTTTATGAAAATGTTTTTTAAATAATAGTTTCAGTTTTGATTTTAGTTTTCGTTAACTGTAATAACCTTGGTCTAGAACATGTCTTTTTGGAGTATGTGAAATTTTTTTTGTGCCTGGTGTCACTAGACTGTTCCCAGCTTGCTTGAACGGGTCACTGCTTTGAACCAGTGTATGTGATTTTTCTGAATATAACCTTCAACAATGGTACATTGTAATCTATTCTGCTCCTTTATACATCACTGGCCACTGAAACTTATAGACCTACATAGAGAAAGAAAAACTTACAATATCAGCATCTTTTTTTCTTCGTTTTTTGCGTTCCAGTTTCTGCACCTAAAAGGAGTTAAAAGGATATTGCAAGCTTGCACATTAAAATTTCCTAAAATTCATTTATTTAAAGCTTTTCCAAATTTATTTCTAGCATTTAGGATTGTATACAATATGGAACTTTGTTTAAATTAATTTGTCTACATATATGCATTATTGAAAACAATACTTTGGAGCCAAAAGAATGATATACTGGCCCTGAATGTTTTTAAAGTCAGAAATGACAATGTATTTAGAAGATATTAAATAAGCTTCCTCCATGATCCGACGTTCAGCTAATGGCAGGCAAGAGGTAGATGTCAAAGGCACTTTTCTGCTTTCAAAAATAAATAAGAAGCCATAGAACTGATAAAAGGTTCAAACTGTGATTAAACACTTGAAATAATTTAAAATGCATGTAGAAATAAACAATCTGCTGATATTCAAATTAATCTTTGGAATAGCACCATTCATGGCAGACACCAGCATGCTTCCCAAAACGCTAGTTCTGACATTTGAAAAACATGTAGGAAATAAAATGGTCAGGATGACTCTGAGTGAAAACTTGGGATATAAATCATCAAGCTTTAGGGATTCAGACCAAGAAGATTAGCAATGGTTGGCATAAACTACAAAACCTAATGGCCACATAGGCAATTTTTACCACAAAGGATTGAAATTGATTTGCTGTGAATTAAAAAAAAAATCTCTAGAAAATTTATAAAGTCTGGAACTTAAAAAGACAGGCAATTGTTTTAAAGGCAATTAGTACTTGTGTCAGGTGCTGCTGCTTCTAGCTTTTCAGTACACTTATAAAATTTACAATCATGTGTTTTAAATAGCTGGCTCTCATGATACAACAGTTTTGCCATATTATTATGATCTTCTTTTGAGATTATTACTTTTTTTCTGACTGAATGAGTTTTCTTGTATGTTGCTACATGACAATACAGACATCAGGCATTTTATTTTATTTCAAGATGTTCACGTGATAATTACTTTATTGAAACAATTATAATATTTAATTTTATTTTAATGCCTAAGCTGCCTGTCTTTACATACAAACACTTTGTGACCTTATGGTTTGGATTTGTTGTGAATTTCAGTGCCTCTCAAAATGGGACAAAAATTTAATTTATGAGTTAACACATTAAAACCCATTCAAAGCTCGACAAACCTTACCTTTCCAGCAGTGCTGTCCAAAGTTTTATATTCTGTCATGAACTCATCCAGAAACACCTTAAATGTGTTCACCCAGACCCTCACCGGCGACTCACTCCAGTCCCTCTGCTCCTGCCGCATTGTCTTTTCCAATATATGTTCAAAAAGAGCATATAGATCCTTGTATCTGACTGTTTTTCCATCATCCATCTGATTAAAAACAAAGTTTTTATATTCATTATTGCTAACACCTAGAATTATTAACTTTTAGTGGATTCTAGCAGATCCTGATTTTGTGTGCTTTTCTTTCAATTAACAATATGTTCCCAGAGGGAACTTTACCAAGCTTTTAATAGCCACATTTTTTATAAAGTATTTAGGATAAACCATAAAAACTGTCTCTAGTATTTATTGATTAAATTGGTATATTTTGTTTTATTTCTTTTTTTTTCAATTTACATTGTATGCAATATTCTAACACAAGAAGAGAGTTAATTGGGAGGAATGTGGGAAGGAGTTGACATTAGAATCAGCAGATGGTTGGCTGGATATAAGAAATTGAAAAATATTTCAGAACTGCATGATCTACTTTATCTTAAAGGCTTACCTGAAAACAGCTTTCCAGACCAAGCCCCAAAAACCTTTAAACTGAATTCACAATATTTAAAAGATTTGGCAAACATGTGATAAGTACTTACTGCAAGTGCTGTTGAATAGGAGTTGAAGATATTGTGGCGAAATTCCCTCAGTGCTTTTTTAAAGACAACGTCCACCAGGGTATCCTTTTTACCATCCTCAGTGTCGAGGCCATCAATCTGCCACAAATGAAGTCATTTATTTCACAATTCACAGGCTAAGTAGAAAATATCTGTCGGTAGGCTCTCATTTTACCTCAAACTCAGGCATATGAAGACCAGAATTATTCATGGACTCTAGCGATTTTATGTAGTTACATTATTTACATTTGCAGTTTTATACGCAGGCACAGGACAGAATCTTTGTGTATCTCTACAATACACAGTAGGCAAGTGATCCACTTTAAACAAAATAAATATTATATTTATGAGTTAAAACACTACAACAAATGCCTAGCACTATTCTAACACAATAATGTGAGACTGATGAAAATGCACACATCACAGTGGAGTGCTAGCAGTGCTCACTCACCTTCTTTTGCAGAAACTCATTCATGGATTTGTAGTCACTTGCACTTGTTAAAATCTGCAGACAGTCATTCTGCCATTGGGTTGTGTCAATAGTCACGTTACTGATCTTCACACTTTTTCGCCTCCTCACTTTAGGTGAGGGTTCTTTATTTTCCTTGAACTCCTTTCCTCTTTCTGCTCCAAGGTTGGGACTATGAGGTGGTGTCACACGGTGCTGATTTACTTCCTGACCTACTGGGGATATAATGGCAGTCATCATTAAAAACTAATAAAAAATAATTATAAGAAGAAGCCTGCCATGTTTACTTGTCTACTAGTGTCACCTCTGGATTTTCAGAGGTATTAAAAATATGGAAAAGAATGGAGGATTAAAATTAAAAATAAACATTTAAATAAAGGAGTCTTTCATAGTAAACGTGACCACAAAACTGTTTACTAAATTCACCAAAAAATGAGAATGTATAGGAGGCCAGAGAGAGGTGACACGGAAGATGAGCTGCTGTATTTTATTTCAGCCCTGCTGCCTCACAACTCAACAGGATCAGTGAGAGTGGAATATGCACACTGAACAATATTAGAAATACTGGTTCTTTAATGGCATTTTATAGTTCTTTACTGGGTTGTGTAGAACCTTTACTTGACAAAGCACCATTTCATTCTATGAAGAGCTATTTGCATATGAAGTTGGTTCTTTGCGTTTTAGAAAACTTCCTTATATGTAGAGGAAAAAAATTGAAATCTTTAAGGGATGGTAGGCTACCTAGCAGGACACAAACAGATTAGGAAACCTGGACTTGGCCTGCACATATGCAGCAGGATTCATTTTAAAATCGGGACCCATTGGTATTTCACAAATCTGTTACCATCTATTCATGGATATTGTGTGTAGCCAGCTATGGATCTAAATACATAAAAGTTAATTCATGAACCTTCAACTGGATGTATCTTTTGGAAACCAAAAACGACTCCTCAATGGCCTCGCTATGAAGAACCACTCTGGTACCTTTATTATTAAGAGTGCACCAATGCCCGTAAAGAGTTTTTCTTGGTAGTAAGATTTTTCTTCCACATTCCCAAAATATGCAGATTGTGTTAATTAATTATTTTTAAAAATAGTCACATTAGTTTGAGAGTGCATGCATGTGTGCTCTGTGATGAAGTGAAACTACATCCACAATTTGTAATCACAAATGTTTCTGGGATGTACTTCTTCTCCTTCAGTATGCCTGAAATGAAATGAGAGAGCTCAAAAATGCTTGTGCTAGCAAAAAGTTAATGTGATAAAGAAAGCAATCTGTCACTAGATTTTTTTTACCCGATTATTCAATTTTATCTTTGAGTATAGACCCTCATTACTCATTAGGATCCACTGGAATAGCACTTTTAAAAATGTTGGAAACAACAGCAATATAAAATGTATAGATGGCTAGGCATTTTGAATGACTGATGGCATGTGTTATACACAAATGGACTAATTTACATGGACCAGCATTTCCTTGTCAGAGCACTCAGTACGACGAAATTGTTTTACCCAAAAAAAGATTAAACTTTTGTACAGAATTCCCAAGGAATGTTCTCATCCTAAACTATAAAATGTGTGTCATGTTTCTTAATTTTAACTTTACTGATGTGTTATTTTATAATTTGACGAGTTAAGAAATGTACAAAATACTTTTTTTTCTGAAACTTGCTTTGTTGTTACTGTTTAACTTTGATGAACAACAAACATTTTATGATAATTGTTTGTATATTGTCCTTAAAGAAAGAGTTGTCAGAAAGAAGCACTAAGTTGTTCTATGTATACCTGTTCTACTTGGAGAACACCAGATCAGAACCAGAATAAACTAAAAACTATGGACCGCAATATATAAGTTGTAAATATGAAAAGACAAAAGAAAACTTTGACCAAAATCAAGGTCTACAAGGAGAAGCTGAGTTTTAGAAATTTCGAAGACATACTATAAGCTGTGCTGAAGCACAATTGGTCAAAGAGAGGCCTAAAAATAAAAGGCAACTTGGCTACTATACTATGACATTGCAACATCCCAAGAGGTGCATCAAAGAAGCACTAAAGCAGCATAAATTCAGGTTAATATAGAAACTGACAGTCTCTGTCTTATATTCAAAAACCAATTGGCTTACTAAGCCAAATAGCCACCTGATAGTTTTGGCGTAATAGATGCCTAGACTCCTGGAAAGATGAGCTGCTATTGGTCTTATTTTGTCATGCTCATTAATTTGCTTTGGTCTCGGGCATATTTGGGGACCTTTAGTTAGAGTATGTTACTCTATAATGTAAAAAAAAAAAAAAAAAAAGTTGGCAGGTGGAAATATGTGGGCTATAGTCAGGATTCGGGACACTCTGGTTAGGTTGCCGTAATGTAACGTATATGAAAGTGAGAATAAGGTCACCCAAGGACCCTCCCATAGTAAAATATATTCTTTTGAGTTTAATGCTTACATCAACAAATAAGTAATCTGGGTTATTTGTAACACTGTGAACCGTTTAACAGATTTTTTGAAAACTGTACCCACTAAATGACTGCAATATAAACAAACACTGGCTAACCATCACATTTGAATAACTTTACAGACTTATTTCCCATTCATTATTAAGGGATAATTACCTCCAACTAAGGGTGGTTTAAAAAACAAGGTCTTAGGCACAACTCTCCACTAAGCACACTGGGAACCACTCTGACTCCACACTGCTCCAGCTCTGCTGATCCAATCAACGGTCAACACTGTGTACTTCTCTTAGACTATTGGTTTTTATCTACCCTGGAGGCTAACTGTAGAGCTAAGCTTTTTCACAACACATTCATTTTTTTTTCTTGCTAGCTTTGTACTTTGTGACCTTTGAGCTATTTCGTCTGTATATTGATTTTTGTAAGTTGGCTTGGCTAAACAAATCAAATAAAAATACACTAGCTGAAGCCCGTTGTAGCATACGACAGTGTAAGAACAGGAACAGAAAATGGTGATAAAGGAATTCAGAAATCAAGAAGAAATAAATACTTCTTGAGCTTAATCCAAAAAACTCGTACTACAATATCAGGTCTGTGCTCTGGTCTTTGGGTATCCGACAGTGTATGTAGAATTTCCAGCCAAGCAGGATTACATGTGAAAGTGATAAATAAATCAGGCTTTCCAAATTTACGAACTATGGCCATGGCATCCTGTTAGTTTTGTTGCATGTATCTTGGACTTCCTGGAAATGTGGATGGTAATATGATCATTTTGCCTACATGTACGTTGTTATTTTTAGCGTTTGCTTGCAGTGCGTCTGATAGGCCTTTGTATTGTTCCACATCTTGTTGATGTAATCTGAGATAGTTGAGGCGCGTGCCCTCTGTTTTAACATACGCATCTATGAAATACTGTTGGAATAGTTTGCCGCTGCAGTGCAAAATACTAAATGTATTCCTCATTGCTAATCTGTACGTGTAAAATTGGCATTCAGTAAGCCTTATTCGCTTGGCGCTTCTTTTATCGGGAACATGTTCTAAATCTTTGTGCCAACCAATGTCTCCGTAAGGGAATAAAAGTGGGTAAACCATAGGATCGCAATTCATATTGAGCATGGAAATCTATTTACAGTAGTTGCCTATGGGATAGATGCAAATGTCCCTTTTGGCAGGCGGTTCGCCATCTTCTCCGACAAAAATCGCTGCAACATCAGTGTGACATGTCGGGGCATTGTATCGTCGTAAATACTGCCTAGGGTTTTCCTTGAAAACCATTCGTACAGATGCTGTTGGATTGGACTGAGCGATTTCATGCATGTGTTTGTATGATTTAGCGAAGGGGTTGATGGTTCTGAGCATGGAATCTAGCTGGTCAAGTAAATTTTCGCTGCATGCAGAGTTTGCTTTATTTTGTAATTGTACTTTAGTAGCTTGCACTATGTCAAAAACATACAACTGTCCATATCCATGTGAGGTAGAAGTGTTAGTGTATAATGGAGAGATTTGGTGATAAATTTGCCCGTGTATTTTAAAACAGTATGGTCCGTGGCCAGGACGTTGAGTTATCTGTGCACCCATGGAAGCAAACGCTAGAGAAGAGTTGTATTCTCGAATGTGTTCACGATAATTTTTAGTTTCTGATGTTTGCTGTGTAAGAAGCTGTTGTAATGACACAAGTGGCTCCCGCAAAGGTGGTAAAGCTACTTTACCATCGTGACAGCACCTTGAATACTTGTTGGATGTATTACGCTCAGCAGGCCAGTATAGTGCATGACAGTGTTTGCACTGCTGGGGCCTCATGTATATACGGTGCGTACGCACAGAAATGTTGCGTAAGAACGTTTCCACGTTCAAATCGTGATGTAGAAAACCTACACTTGGCGTAAAGCCACACACTTTTCCATGGTACCTCATACCCTTTCGTACGCAAGTTCTCTGCTTGGTTTTGCAGACTGGCGGCACCCAGCGTCAAAGCAGTGCTACTGTTCCTGTGTGGTTACCCTTTCTTAGATCCACATCCACGACGGCGGCTTTATCAAATACACTGAAATTAACCGCATTTCGTTCATAAATTTAATGCATCTGATTATAATTAACCTGTAACAATATAATGGTCCACAGAATGGTCAAACTATTCTAAGTACCATAACTGCTTTAGCATTGTTACTCTCACTGCACCTGCTTCTTCTGTCAGCTTCTCCCATTAGGGGTTGCCACAGCGGATCATCTTTTTCCATATTACTCTCATTGCACCACTCGGAGTATTTATATCACTGTATCTGAGTGTGAATCACAGATCTACAGAGATCGGAAAGAGAATTATCGGTATACAGCACTCGCTGCCTCAGCCATTCGCTATTTGAACTGCTCTCATCCAACCAACGCTTCACAGCCTTTCCTGTTTGGACCTCGTGGTTCACAAACAGTTTCATCCCAAGAACTCTAAACGCACTCAATCAATCCATCAAGTGCTCCTTGTAGAACTGTTTGTACTTGCAAGTTACCATGAGGTAATTGTACTTATGATAGTTATAATATTGCACAACCTGAGCCACTTTATAAAGCACGTATTTACATATGATGACGATATCATTTTTAAGATGAAATGCAGCAAAATATGTTGATATTATATTATACAGATAAAACTTTAACTTTAACTACACTGTGCCGCAGCGCTAGCGAGCTTGAGCTTCATTCACGGATTGTTCCTGCCTCGCGCTGTATTCATACTGTGGCTGGCGCGAGACTGGAAGGATAGATGGATAGAATAATTAAACATTACGAAGATATTTCGATGATTCTTAAAAGTTTTGAAGAATCGGTGTTCTAAGCTTACACATGGCTTAACGTCAATTACAGAGTTGATTGTGTGGCGATTGGGTATTTGGAGAAAGAAAAGTAAGGACAGGAATTGGGGGTTAGTACGTTTGAAAAAGACAGTACTTCTGTAATAAAGCATTTCATTGAAGGTCGCTCATGGCGCAGCAAGCATCTTGTGTAAGACATGAACAATCACTGCGCCACTGTGTTCCCATGTTTAATAACATGCTTTAACTCATATCATCATGAAAATAGTATCACGTAATACTCAGTATTTTAATTATTCAGAGAGCTGTAATATTACGAACGTAATGGATTCTGTGTCCTGTCGGAGGAAGAGCACGTAGTAATTCAGACACATAGAGCACATATAAGATCAAATACACAACAAAGCATTTAACATGCTACCTTAGTTACGATGGGATTTGAGAAACTAGTAAATTAAACGATTTTAAGATGAAGTTTATGATGTTCTACTTTAATCTCGAAATTTCCACTTTAACCATGTAGTTTATTTTGTCATTAAAGTTGGCATTTTGTGCTTTTTTCAAATTGTGTGCATTTTTTTTTCACTGTACCCTAATAAGCTTTCATATGACACTCAGACGGAGGGCTACGAGTTGCCTTTTCATGCCGACTTTGATATGTGACAACTTCTTTTTTATTTCGGGCACTGTGCGACTTTGTGAACTTGAGCTTTCGAGTTTCTCCGACACGCTATGTCACTTGATCAACTTCCTTTTGTTGCTTATATAACTGTTTAAACCAACAAATAGTACGTTTTTCTTTGCCTCCTTTTGGTATTCGCTGAAATTCTTCTATTTTTCCTCGTACTTTTGCCATTGCCTTTTCACAGAACGTTGGGCTTAAGGGCTATTTATATTGATTTGCATATTCAAAGAGGCATAATTCTAGGAGGAGTTGGGGCAGGACAGCAAGCGCGTGCACGTGTGTTTATTTCCATGCTGAGCGGGATTTTTGTAGCGGAAGAACGTGGAAGTTGGCGAACGCACAGATTCCTGCATCTGGATTTTTCTGTGCGTAAGCACATTTCGGCTTTTGTGCTTATGTCATGTTATAGTGCGAATTCTACGCACGGCGTTATGCATGAGGTCCCTGGTCTGGAGTCCCAATGTTGCACTCTTGGACGGGAAGACAGGAATTAGGTGAAGAAGTACCTGTGGTAACGGGAAGAGGATTGTGTGTATGTCTGCTGAGACTGCGTTGGTTTTGAAACGTTGCTTTGCAGATGTCACATTGCAAGAGTTGTGAATGAGTTTTGTTGTGTTTAGTCAGACAATCCTGTGTAGTGAACTTCTTATTGCATTTCTGGCACTCATATAGTTGTTGGGAAGAATGCCTTTTCTTGTGTTTAGCAAGTGAGGTTTGCGTTTGAAAAGTTTTGTTGCAGGAGGAATAGGAATCGCGAAAAGCGGCGTGGGGGTGTATGGGAGGCCTCAGGCAGCGTGGAAAAAGGTTTGGAAGAGCAGGAATAGGAATCGAGAAATGCCGTGTCAGCTGCATGTGGGCGGGACCGGTTTTGAAGTGGAAGCAGGACGAACCAGAAGAGAAATATATATAAGAGATTATTATTATTATAGTGCATTATAAATAATGATACACCAAACTATTAATACCAGACTCCTAACGATATAATAAAATCACAATAATGCAAAGGAAATCGATCATATAAAGTACTTTGTTTCAAAAGCAATCAACAAATACTGAAAACTTATAAAATATCTTCTTTTCTAAGATGAAAAACCAACAGAGGTTATAGGAAAATGAAATAAAATACCATCATATATCATGAGACCAACATCCGTCTCATCATGATCTTCCAAGAATTCATGCTTGTCGGGTTGAGTGATCATTTTGTCTCGGAATAGCTTCTTATTGCCTTGCTTTGCTTTCCCCCAGAAGCGCATCTTTGCTTTCATTCTGTAGGAACAAAAAAACATTCACTCAGATCACTGGTTTCCAGAAGAGCAAACCACTGGTGTCAAAAACAAAACCATAAACAGTATTTGTGTCAATGGGTGCTCCCCACAATACTATTGGGCAAACACATCCACTTTATTTTTGTGGATAACAGAAGCAAAGCTTTCACATCATACTTGGAACAAGCATCTTTTAACAACATATGATGCATAGTTAACTTAAAAGTTTCTCCTAGTGAAAGTGCGCATAGGGGACAGTTTAAGTGCTCGGATAATTGTAATCTTCCCCTGGAAAGCTAGCGGACGCTGTCGACTAATACTTTTTCTCTTCTTCTTTCCACAGACAATTGACAACCATGAAACCTCTGATGTCACTTCTGGTTTCCAACTGCCTGGACCCACCTCTTCAAACCAAGAACCTTTATCACTGGAAGCAACGCCATCTTGGGCAGCCTATCTTGGAGACTAATACTGTCATGATGTTTCTCTTTCATTTCAATGCGCTACAACTCGCATTTTATTTGAATATATGGGGTTGGCCCAGATTTATCATCTTCTTTTGTGTCTTTATTACTATCTTCTTATATAATGCGCTACAGTGGCTGTCCATTTGTCTGTCCAGGATTTTAAATCACCTGTACTTAACAAACCATTTGACCTATTGACCTGAAATTTGGTACACATATACTATGTGACGTCTACTGTCCGCTTTAATGGTGATTTTTATTACTCTTTTTATTTAACTTTATTGTAGAATCAACTCTTGGCAGTGGGCAGCAGGACAGCCATGCAGTGCATGCGTACGGGCGCCATTCTCATCCCTACCACCTTCACCGTCACTTCCTCTACCTCTTCATATCTTAAATCATACTTGAGGCAGATTGAAGACTTGAGTGCCAGCTTAAGTGAAAAATTAAAGAAAACGTACTAAGTAATTGCAACACAAACACTGACTTAATCAGTTTTAATGCAAAAAGATGTTGATGGAAGAAGAGAAGAAATGGGCCACTAGGGTGGAGAAAAGAAGAGCTGCTCAGGAAGCAGCAAGCGCATCAACCTCTGAGCAAACGAATGGTAAACGTACAGAGAAAGAGGATGAGAACTAGGAATGGTCAAGTGTATTCACTGCACGTTATTGTGCAGTCCGCCGCTACTGGTGTATATATTGGTGGCAGGGCCCCGGGGGTGGATGAGATACGCCCGGAGTTCCTCAAGGCTCTGGATGTTGTAGGACTGTCTTGGTTGACACGCCTCTGCAACATCGCATGGACATCAGGGACAGTGCCTCTGGATTGGCAGACCGGGGTGGTGGTCCCCCTCTTTAAGAAGGGGGATCGGAGGGTGTGTTCCAACTACAGAGGGATCACACTCCTCAGCCTCCCTGGAAAAGTCTATTCAGGGGTCCTGGAGAGGAGGGTCCGTCGGATAGTCGAGCCTCGGATTCAGGAGGAACAGTGTGGTTTTCGTCCTGGTCGCGGAACAGTGGACCAGCTCTATACCCTTAGCAGGGTCCTGGAGGGTGCATGGGAGTTTGCCCAACCATTCGACCATGTCCCTCGGGGAATCCTGTGGGGGGTACTCCGAGAGTATGGGGTACCGGCCCCCCTGATAAGGGCTGTTCGATCCCTGCACGATCGGTGCCAGAGCTTGGTCCGCATTGCCGGCAGTAAGTCGAACCCGTTTCCAGTGAGAGTTGGACTCCGCCAGGGCTGCCCTTTGTCACCGATTCTGTTCATAACTTTTATGGACAGAATTTCTAGGCGCAGCCAGGGCGTTGAGGGGGTCCGGTTTGGTGGGCTCAAGATTGGGTCACTGCTTTTTGCAGATGATGTTGTCCTGTTTGCTTCATCAGGCCGTTATCTTCAGCTCTATTTGGATCGGTTCGCAGCCGAGTGTGAAGCGGCTGGGATGAGAATCAGCACCTCCAAATCCGAGACCATGGTCCTCAGCCGGAAAAGGGTGGAGTGCCCTCTCAGGGTTGGTAGCGAGATCCTGCCCCAAGTGGAGGAGTTCAAGTATCTCGGGGTCTTGTTCACGAGTGAGGGAAGAATGGAGCGTGAGATCGACAGGCGGATCGGTGCGGCATCCGCAGTAATGCGGGCGCTGCATCGGTCTGTCGTGGTGAAAAAGGAGCTGAGCCGTAAGGCGAAGCTCTCAATTTACCAGTCGATCTATGTTCCTACCCTCACCTATGGTCATGAGCTATGGGTAGTGACCGAAAGAACGAGATCGCGAATACAAGCGGCTGAAATGAGTTTCCTCCGCAGGGTGTCTCGGCTTTCCCTTAAAGATAGGGTGAGAAGCTCAGTCATCCAGGAGGGGCTCAGAGTAGAGCCGCTGCTCCTCCGCATCGAGAGGAGTCAGATGAGGTGGCTCGGGCATCTAATCAGGATGCCTCCTGGACGCCTCCCTGGTGAGGTGTTCCGGGCACGTCTAACCGGGAGGAGGCCCCGGGGAAGACCCAGAACACGCTGGAGGGACTATGTCTCTCGACTGGCCTGGGAACGCCTTGGGATTCTCCTGGAAGAGCTAGAAGAAGTGGCCGGGGAGAGGGAAGTCTGGGCATCTCTGCTCAAGCTGCTGCCCCCGCGACCCGACCTCGGATAAGCAGAAGAGAATGGATGGATGGATGGATATATATATATTATATATATATATATATATATATATATATATATATATATATATATATATATAAATAATATATATATATAAAACTGTTGGCCAATCCCAGAGGAATCCTGCATGTCAAACATTAGTACTCATAAGTTGACCACCTCTGGGCATGGCAACATATCCATGAGGGGTAACAAATATTATAATTTAATAATAAGTTTTAAAGTCTTACTTAAATAATGTAACTATTTAAAATTTGATTTTCTATTTTAAGGACAAACAAAAACAAAGTTCTGTAAGAAAATTGGCGGCTCAAATGCTTTTACCTGCTGTCAGTGTGGGCATTCTTTCTTATACTGTCCATCTTCACAAGATCCCCAGAGGACAATGCCTTGTGCATTTTCTTTGTGTCTTCAGCCAATGATGTTGACTGTAATATGTCAAAGATCAAAGTAGAGATGCAGTTACAAATGTAAAGCAGCTCACTACACAAGCTAAACAGTTTAGAACTCTACAATGGGCTTATTTAACCAATTTTTATGATACAGTAATCCCTTGCTACTTCGCGGTTCACTTTTCGAGGATTCACGTTTTTAAATACAAGTGATTGCCTGCCTATCGCGGAAGTTATGTTCCAGACCCATCAGCAACAGGAGAAAATCCGCGATATAGAAAGACCATATAAATAAACATTTTTATAGTTTAAGCCTTAAAATACCCATCCCACATGCTTTAAACACATGTAATCTTAAAAAACACACTTTGTTAACACATATGATATGTGGATGTCGGGCTAAGGATATGAGTAACATCTCACTATTATAAAACATTTTAACTTCATGCAAGACAAGACAGTGAGACAGGAAAATATGTGCTGTACAGGCTTTTAAATTATTGACACGCAGAGCGACAAGCAGCACAAAGCCAGCACAAAGTCCACTTCTCCTTAGCGTTCATTCAGCTCCCCACCCCCTTGACAATGCGAAGTGGCAGGAGCGTACTGCGCCTCTGGGGAGGGGGGTTTGAGCAAACGTGCGTTCAGCCCTCACACACCCCCCACTCCTCCTTCTCCTTCCGAACACGCAGAGCGACAAGCAGGCATTTTGGCAGAAGCAGCACAAAGTCCATTTCTGCTCAGCGTGAGTTCAGCTGCCCCCCTTCACAAAGCGAGTGCAGACACATTGACGTCTGATCGCTGCGTGCAGTGTGCAGTGTTGGTCTGAGGTGTTTAAGAATGAAGAAAGTGTTTAAGAGCATAGGAAGTGTTTATAAGAGCATGGGAAAGGTTAACAAGAGAGTGAGAAAGGTTTATAAGAGTGTGGGAAGGGTTTATAAAGCCTTAAAATATGTATAAATAATAAAATAAATATAGGTTGCTACTTCGCGGATTTTCACCTATCGCGGGGGGCTCTGGAACGTAACCCCCGCGATAGGTGAGGGATGACTACTTTATTACTGCAGCTCCAGAGCAGAAAGACTATATTATCCCTTTTTTCAAAAATACAAATCCTCAGTATGTATACCAGACCCAGAACTCTGTTTCAGGCTCAAGTGCTTCATGGGTAGAATCATCACATCAAAGAGCTCGCTTCTAGTTAAATCTCCTTCTCTGGCAAATGTGCCATGATCATGTTGGAATTTTACTAAGTTAAAAAAAAAATCACATGATCTCAGGCAAACCCTTTCAGCCATTTCTTTCATGCTAAGCAATTTCTTAATCGGACTATAATTTCTTCTGCACTTTTTCACTGAAGTCCTTGATGTGGTTTTGAACACTTTTAGATTTAAAATGCCTTATGTTTGTAAAACATGACGTGTTAGTATAAAACTCAAAACCACTGAAGGTCTGCAAGCAGACAATTAATTACTCTCTGTAATGTTTTATGCTTCTTACTATCTATGTTGCAGCAACTTAGAGACCTTTATCAAATAATTAATCTACTAAAAGAAGCAGATGGAGAGATAGATTACATGCTTGTATACCCAAAAGACTGACATTATTAGCTACATACAGTATATTACATATCCCAAGGTCACAGTGTTCCAGCTAAATAAATGGATTGTTAGATTTTACACAGCATGTAACCATGTCTGCATGTTTGGCATCAAATTTTCATCATAGTGTATATCCTATATGTATTTTTTTCACTTGAAAAACTCTACTTACCTTTGTTAAAGTTATCTTTACCAATAATTATCTTTAAATAATGAAAAAGGATCTTTACTCACAAAAATGTTAATCTCTGTTTTAAGCAAAATTAAAGAAGCAAAAAACTATTCACATTACACTATATATAACTGTCTAGTTATGCAATTCTAAATTATCAAATGCACTTACATACAAAATTACACTTACTCTAACAAAAAAAATCTAAATGGAATTCATATTGTAGACATAAATACAACACATATATATTTTGCACATCTTACATAAAAAGTAGGCTTTGTACAAATAATTTAAATATACTACATGAAAAACACAATGTAAAACATTTCTTAACAATAAAAAGAAAGAAAACAAGGTAGGTATTAAAACAAAAGTGAACATAACCCAGAAAACCCAAGGCACAGGGTGACAATGAATGTGCAAAGCATTATTTGGTGATGTAGAAAGAAGGTAAAATGAGTCCCATGGGACAGAGTTACAAGCTACAGCATGCAATGATTGTTTGTTAACCAGGCTAGTCAAATTATAGGAGAAGGAGTGAGTGTAGCACACTTGGCGTACTTCTGTGATGAATGATGCTCAGGATTTCATAATTCAGGTGATTGATCCAAGCAGAGTGAAGGTGCACTCAAAAGAATCAGCAACATAGTTGCATGTCCAGTGAAAGCCTAAAATATGGACTAACATTAATTTGTGGGAAACCCTTTTGAACACAGCCTGGATTTTACCTTCACAACATGATTTAATAAGTGTACAGTAATAAAGCATATTATATGAATATATAACCTTAGCAGTAAGTGGGCAATTTTGGATGATTTAAAGGGATACTCCACCCAAAAATGACATTTTTTAAATATATATGCTAGCTCATATAATTTGTAGTGATGGTCTAAGAAAAAAATTTAATGTCATGTTTTCATTCAAAACAGAAATAAAAGTTTCTGATTGGCTAGACATCTATGGTGAAAAACACTTGAAAACAGGAAACAATATAAAAAACGTACAAAAAAACTTCACGTTACTTGTGTTGCATTATCCACATGTCAGTTCATCCATTTGTATGCTCACAATCTCACAAACACATGTATTTTAACTAAGATATTGTTAAATAAACCACTTTTGGAAAGTCCTATTGTGAATGAAAATGGAACACTTTCAGATACAAATGACCATTTGAATTACAGGCCAGCCTCCCATACTTACATTTATATTTATACCCACACCTGAAGTACCCAACAATTATTTTGTGGCAGTCAGTGAGGCTGCACGGGTGAGCAGATCTTCAGATATGCACAAGTACGACACATATTCTCTTCCTGATAATGTCTACACTTGTTTTTCTTTCAACTTTTTAGCTATACTCGTCTTCCAGTGTTCTGTTTATTGATATCACATGAACAGCAATGTTAGCCAATGAAAATGCTGTTACTGGGCCCATGTCCAAAGAATGAGGCAGATAGACCAGGTCTACAATTCAAATGCTCACTCACGTTTGTGTGTTCCATTTTCATTCAAAACAGCATTTTCAGAAAATAGTTTATTCAACAACATTATTGTAAAAATATAAGTGTTTGGGACATTGTGAGCATATAAACGGAAGTCTGGATGTGTGGTTTATGCAGCATGAGTAACATAAGATTTTTTTCAGGGATGTTTTAGATTTTGTTTCCTGTTGTCCAGTGTTAGCCACAAGCAGGGCCAGCACCACAATTAAGGTAAATCAGGCATTTGCTTAGGGCACAGATCATAAAGGGGGGAAAAGCCCAGCTGCATGAGTTAGCTACCGAATAGTCGGATGACACACTAACAAGTTTGGTCTAGGGTGCATAATAATTCTGGTAGTGAGGACAAGAGAGGTCTATTCTATCAGAAACTATGGAATCTTAGCCATCACAACAAACTACATAGGGTAAGTATAACATAAAAAAAAATATTTTTTGTGTCTGGATAATTCCTTTGAACAAAATATTCTCATCTGTAATGTAATATAACTGACAATAACACACACAAATCCACTTAATATAATTCAGGTTTACAGAGACCAGAGGTCAACCCGACAACATCAGGCAAATGCAGGAATCAACCCTAAATGAAGTTCCTGTCCATTGCAGTGCCCTCTGTTGTTCAAACTCATGTGGGGCCAATTTACAATCACCATTTAACCTAAAACACACATTTCTGACAATATGAGATGTTCCCTGAGGAACTCCCACATGGACAGGTAATGCTGCAGAAACTCTCTGGGTAGTTCAAATTCAAGACACCGGGTCTGGAGGCAGTCATAATATTAAGATCCTTCAATTACGAAGAAAACAAAAACAAAACAAATCACACCACAAAGCCTTTTTCTTTCAAGTAATCCTTAACATTAAATTTTAACTTAATTTTGTAACAGAGTAAAAATAACCAGTAACAATGATGTACTATCAGGTACTTTAATTTAAAAGCTCACTGCATATATACATGTGTGTGTGTGTGACTTTCAATATGGACATCCAGCTCAGAAAGTGGTGTTTGTCTAGCACTTCTGGCGGTACAGAAAGCCATCTTTGCTCACCACAAATTAAATAAAATTCTGCATTATGCTGTCCTGGCACAGAGCACAAAGATGGACTCAGCAGTGAGCCTCTGGCAGCCCTCATCTCAGGGATACAAGCCAGACAGCACTGATGCAAGATATCTGGAGGTTGATAAATATCAGCTGTATGATCATGAAAAGATAGTTTTTTCCAGACATACTGCATAAAAATTAATCAAAACTGTACGTCATCACATAGCCCAATTTTGAATTTATGGCAAACACTTCTGCTATTTTTGGACAAAGAGGTGTTTATCTGCGTCACATTCCAGCTGTGTTCAAAAGAATATTTTCCCATTTTTTTAGTTAAAAGAAAAAAGTGATTTTATAACTAGAGTCACAAAGCAGTAGTAAGGGGTCAGTTTTGCATTTCTAACCATTGCCACTGAAGGATTTAGCAGAAAGAAATGCTCCCAATGGTCAGGCGCACACCCAGAAATGGCCTACTTGATTGGTTTGTACATTAAGATTACCATTTCAGAGTCACTGTGACAAGCCTGCCCGTCACTAACCACGGGCTCCATTTCAGGGTGGGGCAGGCAGGGAGATAGAGGGGATGCGATGGGGTTGTCATCGTACTCATCATCCTCCAACTCCCCATCCCCTGCAGGGTTTGTACCTCGGGTCAGGAAATCAGAGCGTGTCCGCGCCATGCGGGCTTTCTTTTTTTGGGCTGGTCTCCCAACCTAATTGACCAAATAACACAAGAAGTTGAAAAGGCATTTACTAAACGTATGCCCTGCCTAACTCCACTGAAGTCTGCATTACCCTCAAGCATGATTTCTATAAAAAAAAAATGTGCATATCAGAATAAAAGCAGTGCAAATGTAAAAATTAATGAACATCAAAACAACATAATAATGCACTTTTATAATCTACCACTCAGAACAATGATGTGTTAAAAAGAATCTGATTTGTTCTTTGAATCCTTAACATTAGAATCTGCTTTGCATCTATCTTTTGCACAACTTATCCATTCTATCTCTTTTGTCAGTTTGAATATTCAGTTACATTTAAAAGTTCCAAATAATTTTCTACCTGCCTCCTTCATTTGTAAAGAAACTGACATATTGTCATACCTCCAAAGTCATCTTCGCATGCTTTGCATTAAAAAATGGCTCTTCTTTCTGAATGGCAGAGGACCTCTCTTGGTTGGCTGATTCCTTCTCAACTCTACAAGAGAAATTTGCCACTGTAGTTTACTACATAATACATCCATTCAAAACCATAATTACAACCGTGACTAAATAATGTTAACGTCTTAATATTAGCATGTATCCTGCACCCAGTGCTGATGGGACAGGCATGTCAGCCCTGGAAAAGTGGGTTACTGAACCATTATATAGTAGTGTGTCGTGGGTCAATACTGGCAGCACTGAGTACAAGGCAGGGACCAACTGACCCATTGTTAGGCAATACACATAATCCCACGATACAATGCATATTCACATTGCTAATTTTGGTTAGATTTTGTTGAAGTCATCAGTCTTGGGGTTATTTTTTTCCAACATGCACTGTGAATGTTTGAATGATATATTCAATATGTACAAAAATAATAAAATAATTTGTACATGATTAGATAAAAACATCATCGCTTCCCGGGTCTTCCCTGCATGGAGTTTGCATATTTTCCCTGTGTCTGCGTGGGTTTCCTCCGGGTCCAATGACATGCAGGTTAGGTGCATTGGCGACCCTAAATTGGCCCTACTGTGTGCTTGGTGTGTGTGTGCCCTGCGGTGGGCTGGCGCTCTGACCAGGGTTTGTTTCCTGACTTGCGTTGGCTGGGATTGGCTCCAGCAGACCCTCCTGACCCTGAGTTAGGATATAACGGGTTGGATAATGGATGGATAGATAAAACAAAGTGAGCTTGCTCATTATTGTAACTCAGATACCTAAATGAAGTTACAGTGCCCTCCATAATGGTTGGGACAAAGTCACATTTTTCCTGGATTTACCCCTCTGCTCCACAATTAGAAATCAAACAATCCAGACATTGTGATTAAAGTTAACATTGCAGACTATAATTAAAGGGGATTTGCATACATTTTGGTCACACCATGTAGAAATGACAACAGTTTTTCTACATGGTCACAACATTCAAAAGGGTCACACACTTGTTCTTGCCATTGTAAACACCTACACTCACCCCAGGCCAGTTTACAGTTGCCAATCAACTTACCATTGATGTGTTTTTATACGTAGAGAACCCAGAGAAAACCCAGACAGCCATATGGAAAATGTACACACTTGCCATAAAATATCTCCGAGTTGGGACTCTTGAGGTAGGAGGTGTTCCATTATTTAACATGCCATTGCGCTGCTCCTTACTGTACACATCAATGTATAAAAATAAACGGCCAGGCATTATAATGAATAGAAAAAGGGAGTAAATACACAAATTACTCTGTGAGACACCCTTTGCATCTTTATATTGAAATTCAAAGAACTTTAGATGCTTTGGAGATATAAACTTGTATAGTTCATATTTATGAAAAATGGTGGAGGGCCAGAATTAAAGATATATTAAGGCTAATAACTCCTAGCCTGTAATTTCACCTTTATGCTACATACTCTTTGCCTGGTCTTGAAAAATTAACACCTCCATTAATAGGTGGGTAGGGAAAGGGATTTTCATAAAATAGACAAGTTGACTGGATGCCGTTATAATTACTATTATAATTATAATTACTAACAAACTGGCTGGCCAGAGTAATGATACTTCACTTACTTGGTGAATGTGGGCTTGTTGTCTTTTGGAGTGAAGAATATTGTTGTTGGCCTGTCAGCCGAGGAGCCGTCTAAACTCTGACCCAAGACTTTGGGCTGCCTAATACGTTCATTTCTCAAACCACCATCAGGAGCCTCCAAAGTCACCTTGGGATTCCAGCCCTCCTGTGGCAGCCTCCACGGCCCATCTCTCTTCTCTAAAAACATACTTAAAGGCCGTTCTTTTGCTGAGGGAGGGAGCACTTTTTTCTCTTTAGTTTGACCATCTTCCACTGAGACAATTTTTATCTCTACATCTGAAGGTGACAGTTCTGAAGGGGCAGATGGCCCCCAGTGTTCTTGAGAAAGAAGCAGAGACCGAGGTCTTTCTTTATGACTACTTGCATTTGAGGACAACTGTCTATTTTGTTCAATCTTTTGCAGGGCTTCTCCTCTCTGTTTCTCAAACATGTCTCTTTCATGTTGCTCAAAGAACTTTCGCTGCTTCTCTAAAATCTCTTTCTGCTGTCGAATTTGCTCCATCATTTCCTTTTCATTTTGCTGCTGTTGCTGTTTTTGCCGCTCTGCCTTGCCTACATTCATCTTCTCCAGTTTCTCAATGATGGCGGCATTGACTCTGTCATCAGCATGTTTATTGACTGTATCCACTGCTAATGTTGTCGAAATTTCAGTCTGAACCTCACTGTGCTTTACTTGAGGCTTCTGTACCTGGGTTTCCTCACCCAGTGGCACTTCCTTCTGCATGCTAATAACAACCACAACTGGTTTATGAATGGGCACTTTCTGTCCTTTGGGCACGCTATCTCCTTCAAAACTTGTCTTGGAGGAATCATTACTTTCCTTATTGGCAGATAAACCTTCACGAAATGGAATATAAAATGGAGGAAAATTGTTTTCTGTTTTTGACTTTAAGAGTAACCCTTGAGATTTTCCTTGAGGGCTGGAGGAAGGACCAGTTGAACTCATCATTTCAGAGTCAGCTGGGTGTATGTGAGGCAATTCAGTGGTGCCAGATGAAAGGTCTTGCTGTTCAATAAATTTATGATGGCAATCGGACTCCTCCAACTCTGGAGAAGTGGATTTAACTTTCTGAAACTCATCAGCTCCTAGCAATTCAAAACTACCCCGTGAGCTCTCGCTATCTGGTGTACCTTGGGGTGACAGTAAATTTTCAGAAACCAATTCTGTAGACCACCTTATTTCCTCTGATGGAGAGATCCCACCTGTAGACCGGACCTTTAGTAATTCTAGGCTAAATTTGGCTTGTTCCAATTCCCGCATACGCCGACTCTCTCTTTTGGCCCTTACAACCTTCTTCTGGTCCACATCATCCAAGGACTTTGGCCTTTCTATTGCCACACCTCCTTGAATCCCCAGCCAATCATACTGATTATCTGTAGTTCTGTCTGCAGTGGTAGAGTCTGCATATTCACTTTGATAATAGTCCATATTCTCATTTCTCCTCTCAATAACAGTTTCTGGTTCCTTAACCCTGGCATTTATATCTTTAGGTGTACATCCAAAAGCTGATGGAATGTCGCCCTTGTAAAGGTCCCGTGCAGGCACTGAATTTGTTTCTTTAATCTTTAGTTGTATTTGTTGCAGCTTCTGCTTTTTCAATTCAATTAACCTAAACAGAAATGACAAACTAGGCTGTAAACAATGTATAGATAAAGTGCATAACAGACTGATGACTGAAAAGCTGAGAATACACACAAGTTGCACACTGGACTGGCAAACAGTAAGACTTATTATAAAACAAAAAACAATATGATGGTGATATTGTTCAAGAATGTTTCAGTTTCCCATTTTAACCACTAATTCAATTTCAACCACTGCATATCTTTGCCAGGGCTTTAGCTACTCTGGTAGAAACTGCCCTGGATGGGATGCATGGCTGTGTTAAGGCTGACAAAAAATGCACAAACACAGAGCAATTTGGAGCATCGGTTGTTGTAAAAGTGGACTGAAATGGGGCCTGATTCAGATGGAACAACCTTCCTAAAATTGGTCGGGGCCTTACAATTTGGTTTGCTTGGATCATGATGGAAAGAGATGAGGCAGATACCGCACTAGTTTAAAAACAAATTTCAAATGTAAAGGTACTGATCTTTAAAAATTGTCCGCTTTGGAATACCTAGTGATCATACTTAAAAATCTAAACACCTTTGGTGTTACCATCCATTTAAAACTCTTTAAAAGGATTCAGTGCTGTTTTCTAATCGATTTACAGTGGGGCAAAAAAGTATTTAGTCAGCCACCAATTGTGCAAGTTCCCCCACTTAAAAAAATGAGAGAGGCCTGTAATTTTCATCATAGGTATACCTCAACTATGAGAGACAAAATGAGGAAAAAAAATCCAGAAAATCACATTGTCTGATTTTTGAAGAATTTATTTGCAAATTATGGTGGAAAAAACGTATTTGGTCAATAACAAAAGTTCATCTCAATAATAGTGGAAAAATAGTATTTGGTCAATATTGTGGCATAGCTACAATGGAGCAAGGGGTGCAATGCACCCGGGCCCCGGGCGGGCCCATCAGGCCTCTTTTTTTTTTTTTTTTTGCGAGCACACGAAGCACGCAGGTTTGGGGGCCCATTCAATGATGATTGCACCCGGGCCCCTGTAAACCTTGCTACGCCGTTGGGTCAATAACAAAAGTTCATCTCAATACTTTGTTATACAGCAGCTGTGCGCAACCTGCGGCCGTACGGCCGCATGCGGCCGTGGGCAAGGACTTTGGCGGCCGTGGACGTGTATATTAAAGTGTACGTAATGGCGGCCGTGCAGGTGTAGGGTCTCTGGACTCCAGCGAGTAAGTGGTCTCAACGCCGCGGAATCTTTGTCGGCCGGGTCGGTATGGTGACGCCGAAAGCCGATTTGCTTACTTGAATATTAAGTTCGGTTGAAATGGGCTGACACCCAGGAGTACATGTGAAGTCACGTGACTAGCGGCTAGCCAATATGGAACTGAGAAGGAAATGGGAGTGTACGCCTGTACGGCCTTGTGGCTAAGTCCATACACTGCCTATCGCCATTAGAAAACGGTCATCATAATATCTGAAAAACAAGTACCGAACCCGATTGGTAGACAGCAATCTAGAGTCTGGAATACGGCTAATGGTCTCCAGCGAGTCCCCTGACTTTGCAAGTCTGTCTGCAAACATGCAAGAGCAAGGAAGCCATTAATGGCGATATTTTCCAAACTTCCTGAAACAATTGCTGTAAAGGTTTTTTGTCCTATATGACGTTTCGTAGACATTTTTTTACATATGTAGACCAGTAAATTGAATATTGTCAGATATATCCTACTCTGTTTTAATGTGTAATCTGTAAATTTTTACATAAATCATAAAACATTATTAAGTTTACTTGGACTTACTGGCGGCCGTTATTAAAGTAAAAAGTCTGTAGTGCGGCCGTTATTAAAGTAAAAAGTCTGTAGTGCGGCCGTCAATAGCGGAAAGGTTGCGCATGCCTGTTATACAGTAATCCCTCGCTACTTCGCGGTTCACTTTTCGCGGATTCACGACTTTGCGGATTTTATATGTAAGCATATCTAAATACATAACGCGGATTTTTCACTGCTTCGCGGGTTTCTGCGGACAATGGGTCTTTTTACTTGCTTCCTCAGTTGGTTTTCCCACTTGATTTCATACAAGAGATGCTATTGGCGGATGGCTGAGAAGCTACCCAATCAGAGCACGCAGTTAAGTTCCTATGTGCTGCTGATTGGCTCAGCGACGGAGTGTTGCATTAACCAGGAAGTCTCATCTCACTCATTCATCATTAACATGCTAATGCTTCAGGGGCCGTGTCCAAGCACCAACAGAAGATGCAAATGATTGCAGAAAAGGTAAAAGTTTTGGATATGTTGAAGGAAGGGAACAGCTACACCGCTGCAGGACATCGATTCTTTTTATTTAAAAAGGAGGAAAAGCATATAAGATCTACGGCCGCAGTGTCCTTTAACCAGGGTGCAAAACAAGTTGCAAGTGGACGTGATAAGGCAGTAGTCTGGATGGAATCTGCTTTAGGAATCTTTGCAACAAGGTCGACGACGTCATGACCGCCTACAAGCTGCTACGTGTACTTCGCTATACAGTAAGTATAAACTTATCTACCGATTTCATATTGCTTAGCAGTTGTCCCTGTTTTTAATAGAGTAAATGGTGGGTTGTAAACAATACAGGGAGGGTTTAAAAACGTCCAAATACACGTTAAATAATTAAATAAATATAGTGTCCCTACTTCGCGGAAATTCAGTTATCGCAGTCGGCCTTGGAACCTATCTCCCGCGATAAGTGAGGGATTACTGTATACCCTTTGTTGGCAATGACAGAGGTCAAACGTTTTCTGTAAGTCTTCACAAGGTTTTCACACACTGTTGCTGGTATTTTGGCCCATTCCTCCATGCAGATCTCCTCTAGAGCAGTGATGTTTTGGGGCTGTTGTTGGGCAACACGGACTTTCAACTCCCTCCAAAGATTTTCTATGGGGTTGAGATCTAGAGACTGGCTAGGCCACTCCAGGACCTTGAAATGCTTCTTATGAAGCCACTCCTTCGTTACCCGGGCGGTGTGTTTGGGATCATTGTCATGCTGAAAGACCCAGCCACGTTTCATCTTCAATGCCCTTGCTGATGGAAGGTGGTTTTTTCACTCAAAATCTGACGATACATGGCCCCATTCATTCTTTCCTTTACACGGATCAGTCGTCCTGGTCCCTTTGCAGAAAAACAGCTCCAAAGCATGATGTTTCCACCCCCATGCTTTATAGTAGGTATGGTGTTCTTTGGATGCAACTCAGCATTCTTTCTCCTCCAAACACGACGAGTAGAGTTTTTTTCATCTGACCATATGACATTCTCCCAATCCTCTTCTGGATCATCCAAATGCTCTCTAGCAAACTTCAGATGGGCCTGCACATGTACTGGCTTAAGCAGGGGGACACGTCTGGCACTGCAGGATTCGAGTCCCTGGTGGCGTAGTGTGTTACTGATGGTAGCCTTTGTTACTTTGGTCCCAGCTCTCTGCAGGTCATTCACTAGGTCCCCCCGTGTGGTTCTGGGATTTTTGCTCACCGTTGTTGTGATCATTTTGACCCCATGGGCTTTGGTCTTGGCCATAGTGAAGTTTAGAGTGTGACTGTTTGAGGTTGTGGACAGGTGTCTTTTATATTGATAACGAGTTCAAACAGGTGCTATTAATACAGGTAACGAGTGGAGGACAGAGGAGCCTCTTACAGAAGAAGTTACAGGTCTGTGAGAGCCAGAAATCTTGCTTGTTTGTAGGTGACCAAATACTTATTTTCCACCATAATTTGCAAATAAATTCTTTAAAAATCAGACAATGTGATTTTCTGGATTTTTTTTCTCATTTTGTCTCTCATAGTTGAGGTATACCTATGATGAAAATTACAGGCCTCTCTCATCTTTTTAAGAACTTGCACAATTGGTGGCTGACTAAATACTTTTTTGCCCAACTGTATAACTCATTTTTAGACAAACTTGCCAATACTGATAAAAATGGGGGAAAAAGAATTGGACATGAGTGTCAGTAGGCTTTGCACCCTAGGAACTTACCCGAACTATTCTATAACATTTCAGTAATTATTTACTGCTCTGATGCTGATCGTTCTGATCATAAAAGAGGTAATTGCGATAGCAATTGACAATAAGAATTCATAATTAATTGCAGAATTATGGTATTTGAGGGTTCCTCTAGAGTAACTCTTTCTCTTGCATGATTTGGCTCAAAAACTAATCAGCACATCCTCATCTCATAACAGGCTTAAGTTCATAGTTTGATATTTTTTTTTATCCAGCCACTTTAGCTCTAGACCATCCTCAAGAAACTGTGACACACAGAAAGACACACACGCACACAGTCGGACACACACCCATCATTGAGATATCGATTTTTTCAGTGTCAGGGATCCTAAAACATCGAGATCCATTGAAAACCGGAGATCAAAATTTTTGGTGAATCTAAAGCTTTCACTCCTCTCCCACAGACGATAGATTATGGTGGGGGAGGGTGCAAAGCAAAAAATGCAAAGAACCCAATTTTAGTGCATTGTGTGCTCATTTTGTTTGACTCTACCAAGATAGATCTGTGTTAGATTTACCATAATGTGCACATTCTGTCTGAAGGTGGCAGTGTTGTGATAATGTAATTTCAACTTTGTTATTTTGCACAAATGGAAATGGAAATACTGTAGTTAAATCACCAGGGTACTTATTTCACAAAAATTTCCTTGTGATACCTCGATGAGGTACCATGTTTAGGGCGCACTCTCTTATATACCTTCTTTACTGTCAGTCCCTTCAGATACCCCAAAATATGGTATTTTACAAGAGAGACAATGATGAGATGCACCTGAAGTAACTTTAATTAAAGTGTCTACTTTCAATCTTGTGTTGAAAATTGTATAACCTCTAACAATATGAAATTACTGTTTATAGACAATGGATAATAATTTTAAAATGTGTAGGTATCTCATATAGGTTAAATGTTTGACTTGATGAATACATGGCTGTAATAAAGATGTATGTGACTCAACTGATAAGCATGGGGATTTGGCTGCTGTGTACCTCATATAATACGCCCAAGCTCTTCTAACTGCATTTCTACTAATGGATCTACAGACAAACCTGGAAGTTCTCAAGTCTATAGAGACATTTTGGGGTACTGGAAACATTCAATGCTTATAGTTAACATGAATAGCTTTACAGCCTAATAGTTCATACAGGCTAGCATATAATAGCATGGCATATCACAGCTGTCATACTACTAGGCTTTGTGGGCACCAACCCTTCTTGTAGCACTATGGGTCTTTAAGAGTCACAGCAGAAACGCACAACACATATTTCTGTTCCCAAGTATTTATAGAGATTACCCTTAATATATGGTTAGAATGTTTTGCAACTAGTATGCAATTTTTGAGTGTCCTAGCATAAACGAAACATAAATTAGTAGTTCCCTTAGACCGCTGATTTGTTAAGGTGCATTCAACAGAACTTAGTGACTATACATGAGACAACCTATTGAATTTACAGGTATTGTAAATTACAAAACAAGTTTTGTCAGGATTATTGAAGGGCTTGTTATCTACAAATTGACAGTCCTTTGCTGATGGCATCTGATAAATGTCAGGAAAAAGCCACCTGATTACCAAGTCACCTACTTTGTATGCACTGAATGAACGAACAGCTAGAAATCTCAAGGCAGCATTGCCAAGCATTCATTGGTACCCACTGAAACTGTAGGATAACGTAGGGGCCGCTTATTTGTCTGGTAAAGTCACTCACAGAGTTTTGTTCCAGGAAGTGACAGGCTAGAGACAGGTTGGCCACGAACATCAGCTGGTGTTTCAATTCTCTCTGAGGTTTTTAAACCCTGGAAAATGGAAACTTATACAGTACACTTGAAACATCAAGGGCCATACTCTCTCATTTTTTGTTTACTTTGACTTGAATCTTAACCTCCTCCTTCTTTTTGTTTGCAAAAATTTACACACCATCATTGCAGTTACAAACTTTATCAAATGTGCAATTTAGAAACAAAAATACAATCCAATATATTTGCAAATGCTTTTTGGGCTTTGCACCAGACAATTATGAAATTATTCCATACCTTAAGCGTGCCAGATGTCCTCTGCAATATGCCTGCAGCAATACAATACAGAACCTCAGATGTCTGTAGGTTGTTCTGGCTTTCCAGCCACGCCAAGCAGCCTGGATGCACATAGCAGCCTCTTCCCTATGGTAGCAGTATCGGCGCCAGAATCTTTGGATAACAAAGGAAGCCTCCCACATGTGCTGAATCTTTTTCCTCTCCTTGTAACCCCTCCATAACGCCTGAATACATACAGCTGCCCCATGGAGAGTCTCTATATCAATCTCAGGTTCAGGGGTGGTCTCCTTTACCGTGCAGTTCCGCCACCACCGCTGATATGAGAAATAAAATAAAAATTTTATAATCTTGGAAAAAAACAATACAACATATACATTTACATATAGTATGAACAGTATATATTTTAAGATACGTGATTCATTTTCTCCCTTCATGGATTTCCAGCTACAAATATACCAAGTGTATGTGTATATCTCTCTATTATAAAAAAAAATCTTGGAAAGGAAAACCAGGGAGACGAGACGTGATCTTCTCGGAAGACATTTAAAAGATCCGTGAGATGCTCCATGGCCAATCTCTTTTGTCTTGCGGGTCTTTTAAGTGTCTTCTGAGAAGATCACGTACAGTGCATCTGGAAAGTATTCACAGCGCATCACTTTTTCCACATTTTGTTATGTTACAGCCTTATTCCAAAATGGATTAAATTCATTTTTTTCCTCAGAATTCTGCACACAACACCCCATAATGACAACGTGAAAAAAGTTTACTTGAGGTTTTTGCAAATTTATTAAAAATAAAAAAAATGAGAAAGCACATGTACATAAGTATTCACAGCCTTTGCCATGAAGCTCAAAATTGAGCTCAGGTGCATCCTGTTTCCCCTGATCATCCTTGAGATGTTTCTGCAGCTTAATTGGAGTCCACCTGTGGTAAATTCAGTTGACTGGACATGTTTTGGAAAGGCACACACCTGTCTATATAAGGTCCCACAGTTGACAGTTCATGTCAGAGCACAAATCAAGCTTGAAGTCAAAGGAATGTCTGTAGACCTCCGAGACAGGATTGTCTTGAGGCACAAATCTGGGGAAGGTTACAGAACAATTTCTGCTGCTTTGAAGGTCCCAATGAGCGCAGTGGCCTCCATCATCCGTAAGTGGAAGAAGTTCGAAACCACCAGGACTCTTCCTAGAGCTGGCCGGCCATCTAAACTGAGCGATTGGGGGAGAAGGGCCTTAGTCAAGGAGGTGACCAAGAACCCGATGGTCACTCTGTCAGAGCTCCAGAAGTCCTCTGTGGAGAGAGGAGAACATTCCAGAAGGACAACCATCTCTGCAGCAATCCACCAATCAGGCCTATATGGTAGAGTGGCCAGACGGAAGCCACTCCTGAGTAAAAGGCACATGGCAGCCCGCTTGGAGTTTGCCAAAAGGCACCTGAAGGACTCTCAGACCATGAGAAAGAAAATTCTCTGGTCTGATGAGACAAAGATTGAACTCTTTGGTGTGAATGCCAGGCGTCACGTTTGGAGGAAACCAGGCACCGCTCATCACCAGGCCAATACCATCCCTACAGTGAAGCATGATGGTGGCAGCATCATGCTGTGGGGATGTTTTTCAGCGGCAGGGACTGGGAGACTAGTCAGGTTAAAGGGAAAGATGACTGCAGCAATGTACAGAGACATCCTGGATGAAAACCTGCTCCAGAGTGCCCTTGACCTCAGACTGGGGCGACGGTTCATCTTTCAGCAGGACAACGACCCTAAGCACACAACCAAGATATCAAAGGAGTGGCTTCAGGACAACTCTGTGAAAGTCCTTGACTGGCCCAGCCAGAACCCAGACTTGAATCCGATTGAACATCTCTGATCTTAAAATGGTTGTGCACCGACGCTTTCCATCCAACCTGATGGAGCTTGAGAGGTGCTGCAAAGAGGAATGGGCGAAACTGGTCAAGGATAGGTGTGCCAAGCTTGTGGCATCATATTCAAAAAGACTTGAGGCTGTAATTGCTGCCAAAGGTGCATCGACAAAGTATTGAGCAAAGGCTGTGAATACTTACGTACATGGGATTTCTCAGTTTTTTTATTTTTAATAAATACGCAAAAACCTCAAGTAAACTTTTTTCACGTTGTCATTATGGGGTGTTGTGTGTAGAATTCTGAGGAAAAAAATGAATTTAATCCATTTTGGAATAAGGCTGTAACATAACAAAATGTGGAAAAAGTGATGCGCTGTGAATACTTTCCGGATGCACTGTATATATCATCAATCAGAAGAAGTATCATCCTTTTCTTATTCTTCATATTGTAAGGTTTCTGAACTCTTTTGGGATCCCCCCAACTCCCCACCCAACGGGAACGTCATGCTAAAGTGTGTCCCAAAGCGCGATTGCCGCGTCTGTGTGAGATTCTTTGTCCGTTGCCGGGCAGGGCAACAGCAGGCTCACAACAGTGCAGTGAGGCACCACATAAGCAAATCCTAAAAGATCGGGGTCACACTCTAAGTCCCTGTCTTACACCCCAAAATACGATGCCAAGTCTCAGTACTTTAGCAAAACCAGCTTTATTCAGCTTGAAACAGGAACAGCACAGTTATTTATTATAGCGTGATCTGCCACTCTCCTATAAACAGACACAGCAGTCAGACAGGGTTGTGACCAGGTTAGTGGCCAAGTAATCCTCTTCCATGCATTTACAATGTTCCTTGCATCACCCATTGAGATATTTTCCGTTTGCTTCAGTGCCAAGCTGCATCAGAGCTGTGAGCCTGCCGGCAACAGATAAACAATCATCCACAGACACGGTGATCACAGTTCGGGACGCTCTTCGGTGTGTTGTCCAGTTGTGGAAGGTCCCAAGAGAGTTTAGAAACCTCACATTTTCTTGAAGGAGTGCCGCATTAACAGGAATGTTTCTTGAACGAGCATTACTGAACCACATAAAAATGAATTTTTCGACATCTTCAAATGCAGCAATTTGCATACATTTGCAACCCAAGATTTTTCTATTTTTTTGCTCGGTCTTTCAAGAAAGCTACAGAGTCTATGGCGAAATTCCGAATTCACTGGCAACGTCTTTTTTCTTTTTGCCACAATCGACAGCTGCAAAAATTTTAACTTTTTTTTTTCTAATATGAACTGTTATCGTTTTTTTGTGTCTGCCATTTCTATAGGAGGGTGACAATGAGTTAACTTCCAATGGATGTTTTTCAAATGTTGATGAGCAATAAGCAAAAGGCATCACTGAGAACCACAGGAAACAAAAACAGCAAATAAAAAAAAAAACAGTATGAGGAAAGTTTGAAGAAAGAAATTTTTTTTTACAATGTTTCTGTTTGAGCATCATTGTGCACAACTGAGCTCCGACCACAGAACTAACTGCTCTGGGACTGATTTATTCAGGCATTTCAATGTCTTTTGGGCACTTCGTTGTAAGGAAAGTATCTGCTGATTCTACACGTAGTAACGAGATTTCTATAGACTTGTGTCATATGGGGAAACTGTTGGGACCATAAAAATACTTCGCTGTAATGAAAATTTCGTTGTAAAGATAGTCGTTGTAACGGAATTTTACCTGTGTGTGTATATATATAGATATATATATATATATAGAGAGAGAGTAATATTGTAAGAGACACCCCTGAAATGGAAGGATGGGGGAAGACAGCTTTCAAGGACACTGCCTCCTCCAAAATGCTAGATGGCAGCTCCCCTGGATTGCAGCGGTGCCCCAGATTCCCATAGGGCACTATGGAACATGTAGTGTAATACCGCAGCCCTGCTGGATACCGTGGGTGCCGCCAGAGGACGCTGAAAGAGGACTGGAGGAGTTTATTTCATCCATAGCCCAGAAGTACTCCCAAGTCACAAGGACGGAAGTTCCGAAGTACTTCCGGGCTGATGAAAACTCGAGTCCTCCATCTATAGGACTGTTGTGAACCCAGCAAGTGAGCCGTAGTCGGGAGGAGGTGGCAAAGCTTGCTGGGAGGTGTGGAGGAAACAGAATTGTATTTATTATTGAGAATTGTGATTTACTTTGATTGTGTTTATTGTGGCTGTGGTGCTTGGAGACACTGAAAAGGAGGAAAAAAGAATTAAAATATATTTGAGTGCTTCTACCCTGTTTCCTGTATGTCTGTCTCTTGGGTTTTAGGGGCCACCTAGTGTCCACAATATATATATTTCTATATATCTATACACACACACACAGAGAGAGAGAATAAGCAGTACTGTTAAAAGTGGCCATGAGTTTTGTTATCATTCTCTTCTTCACTTATACCAGAGTATTATATATATTCCAGGGCTGTCAAAGTAAGTGTTAATACGTATTATTAATTTCAAAATTATAAAGCATTGTTTTTCCTTAATCACATTTGGCATATGCATTGTTCAACATGGCTTTACTTGTCCATTAATGATAGTTGCTTTTGATTTAAAATTCTCCCAGATAGTTCTAAGGATAAAAATGTGGTTACTTGTTAACTTACTGCAGTGAATTTAATTATCACAGAAGTAAAATGTCTTTGGTATATCTATTAAAAGCAAAACATGCCACTGTTTAGAAGCTAACATTTAATCATCAAAATGCACGGCACACTACAGTCTATTAATGTACTGGGATCCATGTCTGTTGAATGTGGTAAAGCATTAACTACTGCTATTAAAAATGGGTTCCATCAGACTACAGACCTCTTAACATAGCTGAGCATAACCCAAACTGTACAACTGGAATGGGACTTATGAGTGCATGGTATCTATCCATCAAATTTGTTTTGTTAGCTGATAGCCAAATGGTTCTATTACCTCACACAGGTACTTCTAAAAACTGTCAAACATTTCTGCTTCAACTAAAGGACTGTTTGTTCCAAGTTGCAATTATTTTTTATGTATAGAGGTGCCTCCTGGCTTCCATTTTAAATCCATCTTCTCTTAATCAAGCTGGTGCTCTTGAGTATGTGATTTAGAATAGAACAGAATGCCTTTTATTGTCATTACACAGATGTACAACAAAATTTTGGTGTTTCCCCTGAATAGTACATACAATATAATAAAAACAAAATCTTCAACAGATTCAAAATATGCTCTGCATTTTAAACTACATATATACATTAATATAAACCAATAAAACATTGAAGGTGGAAGCATATAAATAGTAAATAGTGGAGAAGTTCCGTTTTACAGTGATTGCAGTGAGTCTCCCGGGATATTGTAATTCTGTCCCATTGTTGCCATGGGTGACAGTGAAAGACATAAGATCAAAAGCACTTGGATGCTGTAAACAGTTATTTAACAAAATTAAGCTCTCTAATTGCGCTCGGGTAGAAGCTTTTCATTAGTCTGGAAGTGTGTGTCTTAATAGAACTATAATATCTTCCAGAAGGCAGCAGAGTAATAAAGTGGTGGCCTGGGTGAGATGGATCCCTAATGATTTTTTTGGCCCTTTGTAAACATCGAGTTCTGTATATGTCCTCTAGAGAAGGTTACTGGGTGTCGGTAATTTTTTGCTCTGATCTGATGACTCAGTGAAGATCAGCCAGCATACCATATCAGGATGCCACAGATAAGTAAGCTTTCCACAGAGCAGCAACAGAAGGACATTAACAGCTGCTTGGACAGGCTAGCTTTCCTCAACCTCCTTAAGAAGTAGAGCTGCTTCTGTGCCTTCTTCACTTGTATTAACAGACTACGTGAGGTCCTGGGAGATGTGTATGAGAAGGCATTTAAAGCTAGGCACTCTTTCAACTATGTCTCCTCCGATGTATATAGGAGCACGTTCCTCTTCTTGCCTCTTGAGGTTGATAATCAGCTGCTTTATGAACCTATTTTCTTCAACACAATTTGGTATAAAAGCATGGTAAAATGCTTTATAACACAGAAACAATTCATACAGTATCTGAAAATCATAAAACATAAAAGCTATTGATTTTAGTTATTACTCAAAAGGGCTTCTACGTGCCAACACATCTCATTCCCCATTTATAGCCATCTTCATTATTAAAGGAAGCAGCTCTTGTATTGTAGGTCTTCTGGCACAAAATTCTATGGTAAGGTAGCAACATCCATAAAGCAAATCATCTAAAATACTGGAAAAGTCATCTTTATAAAAGATTTTTGGATTACAGCTATCGTTTTAAATAGAGGAACAGAAACTGCATTACTGTAAAGATCATCTCTGTCTACACTGATTTCTCAAAACTATGACTTCTCAAAGATTCTTCTCTGCCTTTTACCATCAGGATCCCATTGTATTCAAGGAAGCTGGAATCCTATCACACCATACTATATATAACTTAAAAATGTCTGCTACCTACATCACAATAATAAAGTGGTAGTAGGAATATTGTGACATGCTACATTTAAAGAGAAATACTTACTAGCATACCCAACCAGCATGCAACACATTTGAAGAAATGAAAATCAAAGGATCCTTTTCATTTACAGGAATACTTCACCCAAAAAATGACACTGTTTATATCTTACTTATTCCATAATAATTCGTAGTGCTGGACAGCAAATTTTTAAATCTCGTGTTTTCATGGAGGACGGACATGACAGCATTTCTGATGGAATGGGAGCCAATGGTGACCAACATTGGACAACAGCAAACAGTATGAAAGTATCCATTAAAAAAAATCTCAGGTGAACCGAGCCACATTATCCACAATAGCACATGATCACAACATGCAAAACACAAGGTATTTTTTGCTAAAATATTGTTAGTTAAACACCTTTTAAGATGAAGGCAGGAGGGGGAGAGGTGGAACTCGATCTGAAAAGCCTCTGTGTGAAGGGACTTCATATTTGCGAACTACTTTCATTTTCCGCGTGCATTTATTTAATAATATTTTAGCAAAAATTACATGTGTTTTCCATGTGGTGAGCATACATTTGAATGACTTGACATGTAGAATATGCAACATGAGCTTTTATATTATTATTATTATTATATTAATTTCTATTGTTCAGTGTTAGTCACTATTGGCTCCTGTTCTATCAGAAATGTTGTTAATTCTGTTCTCCATGAATACATGAAAGTACTATTTTTTCTTGGCCACTTCTACAAACTAAATGAGGAAAGTAACATATAAAAAATATCATTTTTGGGTGGAGTATCTCTATAAAAAAACAAGAGGGTAGAAAATTGGAAACGTTATGTAGCACAGTTTTACCCACCTGAATACATATGGCAGCATTCTTCATAATGAGAAAGTGTTTTCTTTCCAGCTGGGTCCTGAACCATCGCTGCAAAACTACAATTCTTCTGAGCACCTCCTGGTGCAAGAGGTCCTGTAACTTCTGCCTTTCGACTTCTTTCATAAACACCTATGACAATTATGACTTTATTAGAGCTCAGTGAAACTGCACTCACCTACTAATAGTCATTCAACATTATGAAAAGAAATCAACTGCATGGAACAGGTGAGCAAATGAACCAGTTAAAAACCGGCAGCCACCACAATAATCAGTTCCTGGGTTTTTCTTTCTTCTTGGGAGCTGTGATTTGTAGAACTTTTATTAAAAACAATGTGCAGTTTGCGCGTGGAACAAATACACTCAATTCATTTTGTTATTTAAAATTTCTTTCATAGTCCGCTTTACCTTACCTGAACATTATGAAAATCAATCAGTCAGTCAGTCAGTCACTGTCTTACCCACTTATCTCTGAACAAGAGACCACCACAGCTAGCACAGGGAGCAAGGCAGGAACAAACCCTGGGCAGGGCACCAGTCCATCACAGGGAAAACACACACACAAACACACACACACACACTAGGGCCAATTTAGGATTGCCAATTCACCTAACCTGCATGACTTTGGACTGTGAGAGGAAAACAAAGCACCTGGAGGAGACCCACACAGACATGGGGAGAACATGCAAACTCCACGCAGGAAGGATCCAGGTTATAAAGATCAACAGTTCAAAAAATAATCAAACAAACAATGTGCTTATGCATACATGTATAGCAGGGCACACTTGCAGTAAGTAAGAAGCAGGCAACCACAAAGTTTTGTATTACCACTAGAATTACCAGAGCCTACGAAAAAACTCGTATATCCGGCCCACCTTAAATCGCTTCTTAAATCCGTTCACACCTCTCCGCCAGCATCCTTTGTCCTCTAAATGTGCTGATAAAAGACAAGCTGCCAGCAGCCGGCTATTCCATCCCCCCACCGACTTAGAACGTGAGCAAAGTTTTCCCAGCTCACGCCTTGATTGATTATGTGGGAGTGAAGTGGAGTTTTACAGTGGAAATAAGACATCATTATTCTAAAGTAATCTGTGTAAACACATTGTAAAAACAGAAACTTTTTCATATTTTAGTAATAAATGTTACAAAATGTAGTAGGCATAAACTATAGAATATATAAAGCCCAAGTTCCAAAGATCAAATAAACACTTTCACAAAAGCTTCAAGAATGATTAAACAGCTTCTGTGGCGTAGCGTGTTAAGATTTGCTTCTTAGCGCAGAGCAGCTTTTCCTTGCCTCACAGACCTGAGTTCGAATCCCCGCTGGGGATGAAGTGTTGCTTTTTTTTTTCTTTTCTTTTAAACCTCAAACGGACATAAAATGTATACATTGGTATGCACTGTCAGTTACTGAGATCGTTATATTTTCATGTGGGATGCTCCTTTTCAAATATTTTTTTAACAATTGAGACTGCAATTAACAGGAACAACTGTCCTTATAACTTATTTTTAAGATCCATAACACACAGACAGACAGAGCACTGCGTAATAGAGAGACAGACAGGCAGAGAAGTCACTAGATATATAAATAAACAGGGAAGCCACGTGTACTGAAAGAAAAAAAGAACATGTGCGTTGTCCCTGACTCTCTAAGTAAGATCGGGGGAGGGGTGATGTTAGAGCGCCTGCGCTTATTCAGTGCAGCTGGGACAACGCGCATGTTGTTCTTTTTTTCTTTCAGTACACGTGGCTTCCCTGTTTATTTATATATCTAGTGACTTCTCTGCCTGTCTGTCTCTCTATTACGCAGTGCTCTGTCTGTCTGTGTGTTATGGATCTTAAAAATAAGTTATAAGGACAGTTGTTCCTGTTAATTGCAGTCTCAATTGTTAAAAAAATATTTGAAAAGGAGCATCCCACATGAAAATATAACGATCTCAGTAACTGACAGTGCATACCAATGTATACATTTTATGTCCGTTTGAGGTTTAAAAAAAAAGAAAAAAAAAAGCAACACTTCATCCCCAGCGGGGATTCGAACTCAGGTCTGTGAGGCAAGGAAAAGCTGCTCTGCAGCTAAAATGCAAATCTTAACGCGCTACACCACAGAAGCTGTTGAATCATTCTTGAAGCTTTTGTGAAAGTGTTTATTTGATCTTTGGAACTCGGGCTTTATATATTCTATAGTTTATGCCTACTACATTTTGTAACATTTATTACTAAAATATGAAAAAGTTTCCGTTTTAACAATGTGTTTACATAGATTACTTTAGAATAATGATCTGTTATTTCCACTGTAAAACTCCACTTCACTCCCACATAATCAATCAAGGCGTGAGCTGGGAAAACTTCGCTCACGTTCTAAGTCGGTGGGGGGATGGAATAGCCGGCTGCTGGCAGCTCGTCTTTTATCAGCACATTTAGAGGACAAAGGATGCTGGCGGAGAGGTGTGAACGGATTTAAGAAGCGATTTAAGGTGGGCCGGATATACGAGTTTTTTCGTAGGCTCTGGTAATTCTAGTGTTAAGCTGCTGTGCTTATATACCGTGAGCATATATGGCAGAAAGGGGAATGTGTTTCAATTTTAACCAAATCCCTTCCTCCACATATGTTTGCTAAACAATAGCACAATTACTCTTCTGAGAAAGAAGTATCATCTGTATTTATGAATGTGTTGCAATAGTTGAGATTAAGTTATTCAAAGAAACAAGTAATAATGAAAATGTGTCACTCCAAACTTAAAAAGAGGTAGAGAGAACCTGGCCCTGTGGCTAAAAACAAGCATATAAGAAAAAGACCCTCTTGCAGTCTGCAGCTTCATTCCAAAACTCAAGAGAACATCAACAAGCACCTACAAGACATGTTCTGCTGTACCTGTCTATAACATCAAGTGGGTGCACTTAGCAGATGTTAACAAAAATACATTTGCAAGGTCTTTAGAGTATATAGAGGCACATCTTTCATTTTGTACATGTGAGTGATGGAGAAATTGACCATAAAATAATCAAATACATGTTTCATCTGCAGTTTTTGAGTTGTATTATACCTAATTATATATGATCTTAACTGTCTATTTCTCATGTTTTATTGCATTTGGTTCAAGTATAATAGATACTTGGAAATGCCCAAAAAGATGCACATTCTGTGCCTACTACAGTTGAATACATGCATTCCTGAAGGTTCTTAATTGAAATGTTTGGATAAGAGGCTTTCATCATGACTTGAGTTGAAGTGTAATTTTGTATTTCACATAAAAAAGTCAAACGTTACCATAAATTAAGAAATAAATTCAAGTTGCAAGCATTTCAAACTCATACCATTGTAATGCCAACTTGGAATCCATCAGGGTTGAGGTCCACATTGCGCAGGAATTCCAGGATGCTCTGGCGTGATGAATGGGTACCCTTGGATAGCAGGACATGGAAGTGGTCAACAAATTCCTGTTGATTAGAGGAAATCACAATTTATCAGTTATTCATTTTGGCAATAAAACTATAAATCACATTGACATTTTTATTGAACAAAATTTAAAACATAAAAGCTTTATTCAATTTATAAAATGCTTTTTTATGTTCATGACTAGACAAATCACAGATTGTCTGTCTGCATGAAACAAGTTGGACCCCTGTGGACTAATTTTGTTGAAATGTGACATGGTTATTCTTCAAGGAAATATGTTGACATGTTTCATTTTTCATTGGGATATCTTGAACAGATTGTGCTGTACACAGTTCTAAAATGTCAAATCTCCTTTTGAAAATAAATTGGCCAATTTATAAACTTGTTTATCTTAAACTGGAAAAACATTCTGTGCGACTTCAACTACAAATAAGTTTACTGTTTCAATTTTACCTTGATACAGTTATACCAACTTGAATGTTTTATAGATTTTCCTCTTTTTCACCTTTGATAGCTGCTACTGATGGCAAACAGATCCCAAATACAAGTTAATGAAACACCAGCAGACAGCATGCGTAGAGTAGGAACATGTGGTCACTGGCTGATTATAGGTGTGCACGTGACAATGCAACCCTCTGTCAGCAAGTTGAGCTTGGTGTGCACAAAAACCTCTCCATGCGTCTCCCAGTATGTCAAGTTTTGACCAAAAAAGTGTAAAATTCAACCAAGAAAACCAGACGGGGTGTAGATTTGACTGAAAACCCTGTGTGGTGTGTAAGCTGTTGTGCACTGAGCAAAATATATAGAGACAATACTACTTACCTTACACTAAAGCAAGCTTGCAGCTCCATTATCAGCAGAGTATAACGATTCACTATAACTTACTAGGGCAGTCAAACGTCCAGGTGACGGGTACAGTTCCGATTTCAAACTATCCATAAATAACTGAAGAATATCAAAATGTTCCGATTTTAAAAGGTTGCCCATCTAATAAAACATTGCCCCACGGAAACATCCTCACAATATATTTATGAAAATGCATATGAAATTCCAAATGGTGCTTTTTCAAAACTCAAATTTGATTAAGAAGTTTGTTAAATTTGAACAACATCACAAGAATGACAAACAAGCAGACAAAACAGACAGTGCTGCCATTTATTAGTTTACACTTCAAACACTGTGTGCAATCATATACAGTGCATCCGGAAAGTATTCATAGGGCATCACTTTTTCCACATTTTCTTATGTTACAGCCTTATTCCAAAATGGATTAAATTCATTTTTTTTCCTCAGAATTCTACACATAACACCCCATAATGAAAACGTGAAAAAAGTTTACTTGAGATTTTTGCAAATTTATTAAAAATAAAAAAACTGAGAAATCCCATGTACATAAGTATTCACAGCCTTTGCCATGAAGCTCAAAATTGAGCTCAGGTGCATCCTGTTTCCCCTGATCATCCCTGAGATGTTTCTGCAGCTTAATTGGAGTCCACCTGTGGTAAATGCAGTTGACTGGACATGATTTGGAAAGGCACACACCTGTCTATATAAGGTCCCACAGTTGACAGTTCATGTCAGAGCACAAATCAAGCTTGAAGTCAAAGGAATTGTCTGTAGACCACCGAGACAGGATTGTCTTGAGGCACAAATCTGGGGAAGGTTACAGAAAAATTTCTGCTGCTTTGAAGGTCCCAATGAGCACAGTGGCCCCCATCATCCGTAAGTGGAAGAAGTTCGAAACCACCAGGACTCTTCCTAGAGCTGGCCGGCAATCTAAACTGAGTGATCGGGGGAGAAGGGCCTTAGTCAGGGAGGTGACCAAGAACCCGATGGTCACTCTGTCAGAGCTTCAGAGGTCCTCTGTGGAGAGAGGAGAACCTTCCAGAAGGACAACCATCTCTGCAGCAATCCACCAATCAGGCCTGTATGGTAGAGTGGCCAGACGGAAGCCACTCCTTAGTAAAAGGCACATAGCAGCCCGACTGGAGTTTGCCAAAAGGCACCTGAAGGACACTCAGACCATGAGAAAGAAAATTCTCTGGTCTGATGAGACAAAGATTGAACTCTTTGGTGTGAATGCCAGGCGTCACGTTTGGAGGAAACCAGGCACCGCTCATCACCAGGCCAATACCATCCCTACAGTGAAGCATGGTGGTGGCAGCATCATGCTGAGGGGATGTTTTTCAGTGGCAGGGACTGGTAGAATAGTCAGGATAAAGGGAAAGATGACTGCAGCAATGTACAGAGACATCCTGGATGAAAACCTGCTCCAGAGCACTCGTGACCTCAGACTGGGGCGACGGTTCATCTTTCAGCAGGACAATGACCCTAAGCACACAGCCAAGATATCAAAGGAGTGGCTTGATGATGAGATAAAGCAGGCACTGAACAAACGAGGACTGGCTTTATGTGTGGGTATGCTTTAGAACTAAGGTTCCCAACAGGGGCGGTACTGCCCACCAGTGGGCGCTGAAGAAACCTATGGGGGCATTTCTGGTCCAAGACAAATTAAGGGGGCGTTGAGGACCAGCCACTGCCCCCTTGGGCAATACTCGCAAGAACGTGCTGAAAAGTTTGATTAATACTAAAAATCATCGAACGCATGTTTCAACCAATTATTCTAAATGTCCATTAAGAAAGACCCGTCTGTATTAAATAGTAGGTATTGGTACATTATATTTACAAGTTTGCACAAGTCATGCATTCTCAGATCATGCAAGTCCTTACAAGATTAACGCACGTGCAGAGAACCGAATCTATGCATGTTTAGACAGGTTCACTGAACATTACTATAAATATGTGAGAAGTTTTTTTATCAATACCAAATTGTTTTGGAATTCCTTCAGACCAAGTGTAAACCTAAAATTACAGTGCGGTACCTACAGATCACATTCAAAGGAAAACTTACGTGGACCTACTTATTAAAAACTAGGCCTGCTCACTTTGCTCGCCAACCCCCCCGGCCTATGCTACACACCAGCCACTTCGCGTCTCTGCCGCTCACGTATGTGGATTTCACTTTCACTAAAGAACAAATCTTTTAATTCTCGCGGATAGGTCTCTTCATTGGGAAGAAACACTACTTTTCCCTGATGGCAACACAAATTAGACGAAGTCTCCCATCATCATATTTAGCCGAAAGAGTATTAGCATTGGTCAACAATCTATTAACAAAGAAAAGAAACATTGTCAGTAGTGGAATGTGGCAATTTAAGATTGCTGATGACAAAAATGGCACCATACATCGAAAAATTAGTTTCACCACACCAAGCTCAGTCCTCTCACTAATAATACTGTATTCATTTTTTTGATAATATATATATTTTTTAATCATACTTTGAGCAATACACCAATATTGTTAATATTAATAATTTAAAAAATCTGTCCTTGTTTTTCAATATATAGTATAGTATAGTTCACCCAAGGGGGGGTGCGATCGAATCACTCTTTCAAAAAGTGGGCTTTGACCCAAAAAAGGGTGGGAACCTATGCTTTAGAACAATCTAGATAAGAACAGGCCATTCAGCCCAACAAAGCTTGCCAGTCCTATCCAATTAATTCCTCTTAAAAACTTCAAGTCTACTTTTGAAAGTCCCCAAAGTCCTACTGTCTACCACACTACTTGATCACTTATTCCAAGTGTCTGTAGTTCTCTGAGTAAACAAAAACTTCCTAATGTTTGTGTGAAATTCAACCTTAACAAGTTTCCAACTGTGTCTCTGTGTTTTTGATGAACTCATTTTAAATTGATCCACTGTACTAATTCCTTTCATAATTTTAAACACTTCAATCATGTCACCTCTTAATCTTCTTTTAATCTTTCTTCATAATTCATTCCCTGTAGCCCTGGAACAAGCCTGGTCTGGACCATTTCTAGCGCTGCTATACCCTTTTTGCAACCTGGAGACCAAAATTGCACATAGTACTCCAGATGAGGCCTCACCAGTGTGTTACAAAGCTTGAACAGAACTTTCTTGGACTTGCACTCTACACACCAGGGCGACATATATCCTGACACTCTGTTTGCCTTCTTAATGGCTTCTGAACACTGAAGGGAAGTTGACTATGACTTCTAAATCTTTCTCATAAGGTGTTTTCAGACCTTATATGTGTAATGCCTTACCATTTACTGACATTAAATTTCATCTGGCACAAATCTGCCCAAGCCTGAATGCTGTCCAAGTCCCTCTGTAATGATTAACCGGATTCCAAATTATCTGCTAATCCACCTATCTTGGCATCATCTGCACACTTAACCAGCTTCTTACTTATATTCCTATCCAAATAATTTATATATATATTAAAATAGCAGTGGCCCTAGCACTGACCCCTGTGGAACACCACTGTTAACATCAGCCAATTCTGATAAGGTTCCTTGCGCCATCACCCTTTGCTTCCTGTGTCAGAGCCAATTCTGCACCCATCTTTAAACATCACCCTGAATTCCCACTTTTTTTAGTTTGAAAAACTAGTTAGTTAGTTTGAAAAACTACTTGCTATACAAGTGTCCCAGGTTGGAACTTTGAAAATCTGGTCACCTTATAATTTGCCATCAGAATGCCACATCCATGTGACATCCATAATGTTTAGTTGCTGTTTCACTTCTGTTAATAAAGTTAGCCTTTCACATTTGTCATGACTAAATAGCTTTTCAAGTCCCATTTCTTGAAATTTACTATGGCTGACATGCTCAAGCAAAGAAAGAATCAATTATATAAGTTTTTTAATGTTAGGTTATGTTAATAAACTTGACAGTTATTTTTTGGAGACTCTCTATGCATCTTCCGAAGATTTCCTTTAGATAACTACAGTATGTCAAGTTTATCTGAAATTTAGTAAACAGAGAGTCACACTTCACTTTTGTTGAAACAAACACATGGGGTAATTAGAACAGAGCCGAAAATGATAATTGTGTGTTCTGTCCAATATATTCACTGTTATTTATCATCTATCCACTAACTCTTTCCTAATCCATTATGACAGAGCCAGTTAGTGTATTTCTCATCTCAAAAGCACACTAAGCATAATGAAAATGCTCACAAATTGCATCATTATACTCTCTTTCACCTTAGGTCACTGAAAGCTTATTCACTGTGTTCACTTCTACAAATGTACTTTAGATTTTTAGAGCACTTACTTGGAAAGTATACTTGATGCTGTACCCTGACTGCCGAATTCTCACAGTCTCCAGCATGCCAGTATACCTCAGCTGCCTCAACACCAAGCCATCATTAAAGCGTAAGGGAAGCTGCAATTACAAAGAGATGTCCTCCGTCAGATCATACAAAGTAAGACTGACTCATAAAGCAAATCTTTCCCAAGCAGCTTAGAGGGATATGAACTGTTGTCTCAGTTAAGAAAGTGTTACACTATCTTACCTTTTCGGAATTTGATCGGATACATTTCACAAAGTAGGGCTCAGCTTGTTCAAGCGTTTCCATTAGCTTGTTGAGGGAGGCCTTTAAAAAAATAAAAATAAATAAATAAATCAATGTTGATATTGCAATTTTAAGTCAATTACTAAAAAAAAACAAAAAAAACAAAACAAAAAGCATTGCAGTTTTTGATTTTATAAAACAAACACAAATTTAATTCATTTAATGCCTTTCACAGCCAAACAAAACTAGATGGGCACAAAATGCATGTCCATGACTTTATGAAGAGCCTGCAGATCAATATGGATGACCCCTGTCTATTCTGCTTAGACTGACTGGTTCTTTCAAAGAAGGCTTCCACCTCCAAGAAGTCTATGAGATTGCAGTTTTAAAAATGTATAAAGGTGTGAGCTTTGTTACTTTCAAAATAGGCAACAACATTGGAATGGTGTGAACTATTTTGTGTTCCACAGGCTGACTTAAAATGTAACTGATTTTAACTTTTTCTCTTATGCATTACAAATTATTTTATGTCTTGTATTTATCCATCCATCCATCCATTTTCCAACCCGCTGAATCCGAACACAGGGTCACGGGGGTCTGCTGGAGCCAATCCCAGCCAACACAGGGCACAAGGCAGGAACCAATCACAGGCAGGGTGCCAACCCACCGCAGGACACACACAAACACACCCACACACCAAGCACACACTAGGGCCAATTTAGAATCGCCAATCCACCTAACCTGCATGTCTTTGGACTGTGGGAGGAAACCGGAGTGCCCGGAGGAAACCCACGCAGACACGGGGAGAACATGCAAACTCCACGCAGGGAGGACCCGGGAAGCGAACCCAGGTCCCCAGATCTCCCAACTGCGAGGCAGCAGCGCTACCCACTGTGCCACTGTCTTGTATTTATAGTGTGAAAAATCTAAAATGTGTCTTTCATGTCAATTAGCAATAACTGTGCGTTAGTGTAGTAAAGCTCAGCCTGCTGAGAAGAACAGACACCGGTGCATTCTGATGCCCGACATGACGTCATCTTTAATTGCTTTCCCACAAATTGGCATCAAATTCATTAGCAGATATTCAATTGAGATAAACTGTCATTCACATATATTTAGGTTACAAAGGGCACATTTTCATACATAGCTCAAAGTGTTTTACAAAATGAAATAAAAGGAAGTTAAAATAAAACAAACAAACTTGATTAGGCAATACAGTAATAATGTATAATATGTAACAAAGAAAAAGGTAAGGTCAAATAGCCAGTTGGTTTGGGGTGGGACCTCCAGTTAAGCTGGAGAAAAAAAATAAAATCTGCAGGGGTTCCAAGGCCTAAAGACTGCTCAGCCCTCATTGGGAATTCTACCTTATGGCTTTCAGGCTCCAAATAGAAGAAATTGCTACATTTTGTTAACTCAGTGATCTATAAAAAAAACTGAATACAGGAAATCTGAATAGGAAATGAACTGAAGTTTGACATTATCTTACTTATGCATTCTTAAACTTATACATTCAGATGTAAGTTTGAAGTCAACAACTTCTCATTATGGATGGAATGAGAAGTGAAGCAAAATGACACTTTTTTTTTTCTTCACTTCTCAAATCAACAACTTAAAATTCAAAACTGAGAAAATGGATTTTTTCAAACATGCCCGCCTATTGCAGATATTAGCAGAATGTCTCTAAGGCAGTGGAGTGCCATAAAATCCACAATCAACCAATAAAATATTTTATATGCCTTTGAAAGTGCAACTAATATTTCAATTGCTATAAGCCCACAGTTACTATGCACTAAATGCCTTAAAATGAAGATGTTTGGCACAATTATAGATTATAGAACATTCTCTAGTTTTAACATCATCCTTTTCATTATTAGAATGGCTTCTATAAACTCTCCCCTCTTACCTGAAACTGAGCACTTATACTGGGAGGTTTCTTTTTCTTGTGCAAATGAAGCAGAGATTTTGTGATGCGGTCCTGGAGGGTCAGACTTGTAAGATACTTCAGAGATTTCACATTCAGCAAGTGCTGTAACAATACATTTGAAATCAAATATTGACTTTTGACTGTAGCCACAAAATAGTTTATTCAAAGTTAAATGATGAAATGTTTCATAACCAGTTCAAGGAGCATGTTTGACAATGAGCTTTAGCATAAACAGTGTAATATTCCCATTTGTGTCCAGTTAAACAACACTTTTGAAGTATTTGCACAATATCATGTAATGTATTAAACACTGTATATCATAGTACTGCACAAGATAAAAGTCATCATGAATTAAAATAATGTGTGATGCACATCATTTTACCAATTTCATTAATATTGTAAACTGCATATATAAATTGTACTTATACATATATGAGAGTTTAAACTGTATACAGTAAGGAAATTATTACAAAAAGTGAGAGCTGCTACATCATCTCAAGGCCTAACACTTCAGAATTTTGCTTGACTAATTCATCCAGTTCTGAGAATAACTACTCCTAGTTATTTTAAAAAGGACACATTCAGCAGCTAAAACATCACTTTTACATATTTTTTTTGAAAGGTAAGCAGTCAAAATATAGAGACTAAGGCAGACATAAAACTTCACAAGTGATGCCAGGGCAGCACCAAAATGGCAAGGATCACCTAATGTGCCCAAGTCAGCTCAGTGTAATATTACAGAAGACTTGACAGGTAGTCCAAGTAAAATCTTTGTTAATGTTCACTAATTATTAATTTAAACAACTAACAAATACTAGCACTGAAAATTTCTGCTAGGTCTGGGAAAACATGAAAGTTAAAAAACATGTCAAACAATATTAATAAGAAAATTATTAAATTATCAAATTAAAAGACACATTTACACAGTTTCTCTGTAAAGTATATTAATTGTTCATTCAGGCATAAAATATAGAAATGACATTGTACAACATACTTTTTCAAAATTTTTGCTTACTGAAAAATTTTTGGCAGTTATGATAAACATTTCCAAGCTGAACACAAATATAATTTCAGATTGACAGCATTATGCAGGAATTTGGAAGAACATAAAGTGAACTTTTCTTGAATTTAATGTGTTTAATCCCTTAATGATGCTGACACATTGTATTAGTTCAATTGAGTTGAAAAGGTTTTAATGCTGATTTTGTTTGTACTCATTCTGCAGCAAAGCTATCTTAACTGTGTCCAAAAAATAAGAACGGATTCCTCAAATCTACTACATTTCCCAAGTGTATTTTTGGTTTGGAGTTGTTTTTATTTATGCACAATGGAAAGGAAAATGATGCTAAGAAATGTTGGCAGTTAGATTTATTCTGGAAATTTACCATATGAAGAAAAGCTTTTCCATTTATCAAAATTTCACTTACAACAAGATTATTTAAATTTTAAATTTTTTATTTTTTTCAACAACTAAGTTATAGACTTTAAGGTAATGATGTGGCAACTGTAACACTTCAAAAAATATGGCAGGTAGTGAATAACCACTTGCTGTTCTACCACATTATCAACAACTGCATGCCATGTCTTGGAAGCTTAGCTAATCTTTCTAGATCAGTTTAGACTGTTGCAAACTCTTTATTTATTATAGCTACTGAATAAACAACATATACAGATTTTTAGAAGACAAAATTAAAAAATAAAGCAATTTTTAGAAGACAAAATTTAAACATAAAGCAATCTTCTCTCACACTGGATTATTTTACCCCCAATAAAAAAGGGGAATAAGGGATCATAACTGTAGTCCTTTATGCAATTATTCATAGAAGGAATATCTGGTGATACCCAGATATTTAAAATCTTAACATTTCTGTTAGTCTTATTGGTGTAGATTTATTTGCCTGTTGTCAAGTCTCACAAACATGATGCTTATAACTCTCTCCATCAACAAGTGTTAATGTTTGGGTGACAATGGTTTTTGTCAGATCTGCCCATTTTGGACTGCTCTGCCAAAAGCTTCCTTGAATATAATTCAAGATTTGAAGTTGACATACTTTTAAGTATCAGCTTTGTCACCGATTCAGACACACACACACAACAAGTCTCTTTTAGATAAATATCATCAGACAAAGACTTACCTATAAAACTATTTCAGAATGCATTTACGGGTAATCCTATAAGAATACTACAATTGCTAACCACTTCTTAGCAAGCATATCACAGGTCACCACATCCTTCTTTCTACCCATTCCTGTGAATGACCATTCCCCTCTCTTTGATTTAGCTGATCATTTAAACGCAAACCTGCAGTGTTTAAAAAATAACTACATTCCTTTTTTGACAAAATAATTATTCTCCCTTTGGCAAAATTATCCAAAACATCTAGAACATCTAGAATAGTGGCCATCAAGTTCAGGCCTAGAACCACTGTGGCTGCAGGCTTCTTTCCATTTAATCTTACAAATCAATGGGTCAGTCTGACTTCTTGTTGTTTCATTATCTCAGCCTTTTCTACTCTTAATTTTGTATTTAGAAAAATGTGATAGTATGATATTAGGAAAAACATACACATTTCTGATTTTTTTTCCAATTTTAAGTATAAGTACTTAATTGTCTTTTACTGTAACATTTTAAGCGATGTTTTCTATTGACTTTGCTCTCTTAATTGTATCTGAATTCAAAACAAGCAGTGCAGAAAGAGATGCAAGTGACATTTATTGGCACACAAACGAACAGGACACCAAAGTAACTGCTCCATTTCAGCACTGAGGTGCAAACACAGAGGATAAGAAAAAGACTGTCATACCTTAGGGAGGGTGGGCTTCGGCTTATATGTTTTATTCCTCCTGGTAAATCAAGCAAAGAAAAATTGCCCTATTTTAGAATTCCATACATTTTTAAAGCAGGAATATAAATTTGAAAATATAAATAGACAAAAAAAAAAGCATACTGAGCTAATAATCACTTAGTACTTTTAAAATATCATACAAATATTGGCCTTTGTCATACAGGGCCAACACTGCCACTGTGATACCCAAAAATACAGTTCTTGACATTGCATTAAGTAATTGCTGTCATCGGAGATGGCTACAATTTCAATGAGATAATTATATTAAGGAGTTCAAATACAAACCTGTGGTACAATCTGGGCAGGTCTTTTCTTACTGCCACCAACAAGCCTGTTATCGACAGCAGCAGCTCTCTGTTATCAAAGTCAGAAGTTTTTGTGTGTTTGGGGGGTTGTTTGCTTTTATTATTTTTATGGTGAACTTCTGTAAAATTTTAATTTCCCCTCACAGACAAATAAAAGTATAATAATCTAATCTAAAACCCATATTCACAAAGTAGTCCGACCTTTCACTTTTTTCACATTTGTTATGCTGTTGCCTTGCGCTAAAATCATTTATATTCATTTTTTCCTACATTAAACAACACTCGACACCCAAGAATGACTACACAAAAACAGATTTTTAGACACTTTTTAAAATTTATTAAAAATAGAAAAACTGAAATTTCACAATGACAGAAGTATTCAGACCCTTTGCTATTACACTTGAAATATGGCTCAGGTAACATCCCATTCTATTGATAATTGCTGAGATGTTTCTACACCTTGTTTGGAGACCACTTGTGCTCAATTCAACAGAATGACCATGATTAGGAAAGACACACACCTGTTTCTACCAAGTCCCACAGCTGACGAAAGTGTATCAGAGCAATACAATAGTAAGCGATAAGGTCGAAGGAGATGCCTGCAGGGGTTAGAGACAGGCTTGTGTCAAGGCAGAGATCTGGGAAAGGCTACCAAACAATTCTACAGCATTGATGGTTCTAAGAACACAGTGGCTTCCATAATTCTTGAGTGAAATAACTTTGGAACAACCAATACTCTTATTAGAGCTGGGCACCCAACCAAACGGAGCAATCATGAGAGTAGGGCCATGGTAAGAGAGGTGACCAAAAACACAATGGTTACTCTGGCTGAACTCCACAGAAACTGTGTGGAGATGGGAGAAACTTCCAGAAAAACAACCATCACTGGAACACTCCACCAATCTGGGCTTTATGGAATCTCACATAGGATCCTGTAGGAAATAAGATTCCAGTCAGATGAAACCAAGATTAGTGTTGTGTCTGGAGGAAACTGTGCAATACCATTCCAGTGGTGAAGTATAGAGGTCAGAGCATCATGAAGTGTGGTTATTTTTTAGCTGCACAGACTGGGAGGCTAGAAAGGGTTGAGGTGGGAAAGCTGAATGGAACAAAGGAAATGGATATCCTTAATGAAAACCTTGACTGGGCTGACGGTTCACCTTCCAACAGGAAAATGACCCTAAATACAAAACAAAGACAACACAGGAGAAGCTTAGGGTCATACACAGGGAATGTTACTGAGTTGACCAGGTAGGGACCAGACTTGAACCCAACTGAACGTCACTGGAGAGACCTGGAAACGGCTGTCCACCGATGGGCTCTATGCAGTCTGACACAGTTTGAGGGAATCTGCAGAGAAGAATGGCAGAAAATCCCCAAACTGAAGTCATGTCATGACCCAAGTAGACTCCAAGCTGGAATTATTATTGCCAAAGGTAATTCCACAAAGTACTGAGTAAGGAGTCAGAACATTTGTGTCAATATTGACATACTTGAGTTTTTTAATTTTTTAAAATATATTTTAAAAACAATTCTAAAATCTTGTTTTTACTTTGTCTTTCTGGGGTACTGAATGTTGCTTGATTTATAAATTGAAATGATGAAGTACAAGGCTGCAACATTGCAAAATGTGTAAAAAGTGAAGGATACTTTCTGAAGACGCTGTAAATCTTCATTGACGTGGCTCAAAGCAACATTCTTACAATAATATGAAGCACTGAAACATTTTGAGATGGAAATATCCATTCCAAAGTACAAAAACATAAGAGTGGAACAGTTCAGGAGGTAAATGTTAAAGGCTAAACTTTTTATGATTTAATTCTGTATAAAACTGTTTCATTCAACTGAAAATTCACCTAATATTTCCACTAAGCATCACATGCACAAGCAGCACCCTCAGGTGAACTGAGGAGCAACTAACAAGAAGAAAAATGAGAACTTTTAATAATTCACAGTCTGTTCTGTTCTTTTTTTCAGGAAAGCACCAGTTGTGTCCTGGTAAGATATGACCAGCAGCAAAACATGATGTGCTAGGGAGTCTGCTTCACGCAATAAACAAGAGAAGAAAAAGAAAACCGTATCTTCATAAGGTTTCTTAAGTTATTTTATTCAACAATTTACAGATGGAAAACAGCATTGCCCATTCAGGTCAAGTGGCCCTGAAGTAAGATAAAGGGAGAAGAAGAATGATGGAAGGACAGTTCACCTGTGGTCACAACACAATGGGGAAGACCAAAAACTCTGCAAAATTGGGAGAACCTCTCTTTATATCCTTCTAACTAATGACAATGGACTTAAATTATTGTCTTGTCTGAGATACATTTTCCATAATTTTAAGATATTCCAGGTCTCAGATTGCTGGAAAAGGTAACTTGCCTTGGGCAAATGAAGACTTCCAGCATTTTTATGGAGATACAAATCTGAGACTTGGTCTCATCTCTTTACCTAGTGGTCACACAAGCTAGATATTAGACAACTGCAAGGTTTCCAAAACTGCAATGTTCTGTTGCATGAAAGTAGACAGAAGGATGCTGAAAAAAAACTCCATGATAAAGATGGTGAAAGAATGAGAGTGAGGAAAAGACTTAAAAAATTCAGTGTCTTTAGGTGTATTCACCTCCATCATTGCCACTGCCTTAAGTAAGCCATCCATTCAGTCATTAGCAGAGGGAGTGGTCAAGGTCAGGCTAAACACTATTTTCAAAGAATTAAAGAGATCTTTGATCAAGACTAAGGATAATATCCACTGTTTAAATTATTGATAGGAGGAGTGTTTGTTTCTTCAGAGTAACAGTAAGCCAAAGCAAACATGTTCTGAAACACTTGACCTTCATGTTAGCCTACTAGCCAGTAACACCGTGAATGCACATGTTATTAAGATGTTGTATTGGCATTATTAACTCATTAAAGTGATTGTTGATCTGTTTTTAAGTAGTCCAGTCCATTCATCCATTTCTTAAGTTGCTAAACAGAATGTAGAGTTTGCAGGGTTTTTGAAGGAAATTAAGTAAGGTTTGTAATTCTTTTAAAAATATTGTCTTTTGAAATAACTACAGGAGTAAAATCCTGTAATTCCCCAAGTTTTTGGAAACATTGTGTTATATAGTCTCACAGAACCCGAGTTACTTTCTATCCTAAGCCATTTGGGAAAAGTGTAAATCAGATGAATTTTAATATATAAGTGAGCCACTCGTCTCCACGTACAAGTCCAATTACCAGTAAATATACTGCAGGTATATACTGCTTGCTTCAATGCCACTGCTTCCCATCTGCAAAAGAAGTGATGAAGTCCAGCTGAAGCAAAGCAGCAGTAAAGTGGTCAGGAGTGAGGCACGAGTCTGGAGGAAACAAATCCCTGCAGCCTTCTGAAACCATGAAATGCAGTATCATGGGTGTTAGTAACATAATCCTAGAAAAACTCAGAATCAGGTTCTTTTCCAGAACATTCTTCAATACATGAATAAAGCAAGTGGATTGTTTAATTCACAGTAATGGAACATCTACTTTAGTGATGAGCAAATACTGTTGAGTTTGCTTGGCCATGAGTTCAGTAAAATCAAAGAACTCTTTGGGAACTTCGCTGAACTCTATGAAATGCAATGAAATCAACGGGAAAGGAGGAACTGAACTAGTTTTGAGTTGATTATAATGCTGCAATGTGTTTTAATTGATATGTGCTATTCTTCACAGCATGTATCAAAGCACTACTTTAACATATGAATGCCTTTTGCTGCAGTTTCAAGAAATTCCAAATTCCAAAAGGGTATTTGTTTTTGGGTTCTGTATTATTTAAATGAATAATTGCCATGTGTAATTAAAAAGCTGGCTTGTGTGTTTAAAGCAGTCAGTCTTGAAAGTGCATTTCAGTCCTCTGACAGCTGTTTACAAGTAATGACAGGCTGAATTATTGTGAATGGCAGTAAATAGGAGGCAGTGTGGCGTAGTGTGACCCAAAGCAAGTCACTTCTCCTGCATATGCTCCAATAGGGGGAAAAAAAAAAGAAATGAAACCTATGTTGTATGTTGCTTTGGACAAAACCATCAGACAAATAAATAAATGTAAATGTACTGGTCTGGGCATTATGCAAAAGCACAAATAGCTACTCCTGTGTACCTGATCTGCATCACACATACTGTACCATCTTAGAACACACAGTCAGAAAGAAGCATTGGGTTAGCTTAATTTGGGACCAAGGTGGTGTTCTTCACCCCATTTTCCTGTAGCCAAGCCCACTGCTGTTTCAATAGCCTTGTTCTACTGAACTTTTGTCTTCCTTAGCTTTAATTTTAATTCCATCTGAAACCGAGACTCTGAATTGTATTCATGGCATGTTCATGGCGAAACAATGAAAGCAGCTTCCTAATGATTGATTAACAGAGTAACCTCCTCCCGTACCACTGGTAAATACGATAATTCTATTCAATGAGTAGTTAAAATATATCCAAAACAACACTCATGTTGATGCTTTATTACATGATTGCTTCTTCTTTAATAAAATAGCATAACATGCCATTTATATCTTTATGATTCTATGTCGACTGTATAATAGAATTCTGTTTTGTCAGAAAACTTTATGCCTTGATACTGTACCCTCGTGAAAAGAGTGAGCTGTGAAGAGCTGTCATTACCACACGGAACAGTCGGAGAGCCACTCCTGAATGGTCTTCTGCTTGGATTTCACTTGGGTTATGCTCTCTTAAACAAACATAATTAGGTGAACCTTCACAATGGTTGAAAAATGCATAAACATTGAAGAATGTTTGATAGCTTGGCTTGGTGCTAATGAAACAATTGAAGAAATATGCACAAATGTGACACACTTATGGCTTGTCAAACTGTGATATCTCACCTAAAATTAAAAGTGAAAAAAGGTTCAAAATAAGTAGACTTACATTAGAATTCCATGGGCCCTTTCAAGAAGCTTGCTGCTGGTTGAATTGACAAAAATCCCCTCTTCTTCTAGAAAAGCTCCAGTAACAGAAACCCTATTTTGTCTCCCCATCCGTCCATTCCAGTTCATATTAAAACTATCCCTGTAATTAAAAAAAAATAAATGCAGAATATTATTTTATTATTCCATCAGTTACACACACAGATATAAATGCAAGTCATTACATTTGGACATTGTCTGAAATTGTCAGATAGTACACTGAAAAATATTTGTGGTCATATGTTTTGCTAGCAGACCACATTCCTTTGGTTATGTGTCTGGCTGGCTGGCTGACCAGAGCTCGACAGTATGAAGGCCGGGCTGCTATGCAGAATCTTCTAGCCGTATTAACATTCGTCTCTGATTAAACATTTCCTAATATTTCTTTTTTTTTTTTTTTTTTTAAAAACAAACAGTAATAAAACATATTCATAGGTGTAAAACATGGAGCAACAAGCTAAAAAAGGGTATTTTGTAACAGAATCTTTCTTACTAGAAATATAAGCTTAAATTCTTGATAAGGAAAAAAGAAAATCAAAGATGATGTTTAAATAATGCAACTACCTGAAATAAGTTATGATTCTGTATGAGAATATTAATAAATTGAAAAAAAAAAACTACACTCATTCTTAAAAAAAAAAAAACACTGCCTAATGTGTTTTTCATTATGGGTTTTATTCTTAGCATTTTGAGATTTTCCATTAAGATTTCATCCATTAATAATTATGAGAATGCTTCATTTTCTTTTTCTAAATATATTATGAACTGCCTGCTAAAATTACCACAAATTTGCTGTGGCTCCACTCTGTTATTTCACCACAGTAACATTCATGGCTCACATAGGTGGGTTGGATTGTGGGTTTGCTTCCCACAATGCGTGGAGAGTGCGTTAAGTAGTGAGGAAAGAGCTATATAAATGTAAAGAATTACTAATAAGAATTATTACTTAACCACCATGGTCTCTTTAATATGTGCAGGTGCAATGCATCATGGATTATATGTTCAGTTTGTGAAAATGACTTGTGTAGTATTTAAGTGTATAAAATATTATATTTGATCTATATTAGGTATTGAATCTATATATTGTCATAGGCATGAGCTCACCTTCTGGAGCCAAATGTTGAGAGGACACGGGAAAGGATTTGTTATCCTAACTACTTAGTATTTCAGCTTATACCTTTATCCAAGGTGATTTACGTTTGAGATACAATTGGATACATTTTATTTGTTTTTCCAGTTGGAGCACAGGCAAGTGAAGAAACTTCACATTGTGTCAATAGCAGGATTTGAACCCAAAACCTCAGGGTTGAAAGTCCAAAGTCTAAAGCCTTAACCACTACACCACACTGCCTGTGCAGTGACTTGCATGCTTGTCATTTTCCTCAGCCAAAAAGATCTTAACCCATAAACAGAATACTGACCATGCTGGGTCTCCCACCTGTCTGCATGCCTCTTCTGGCTTCCTCAACATAAAAAGGGTACAACAACCAAAAGGTCTTATGTGGTAGATCAGAGAGGTATCAAATGGAAACTAGTATTTTCTACAACCAAAAACACCAACAGCACCAAACAGAGTAGTCTGGCTGAACCTCTTCTACTCTTGCATGCTCCATTGGTTTTGTCTTTTATATACTAAAAGGGCAAGCCAAACACTTTTGATAGTAAACATTTTCCATTGAACATCTTTTGAATTATAAAACACACAAGTGACTTTTTTTTAAAATTTTAAATCCTTTGGAACTCTAAGCCCGCTATCTGAAAATGTACTATACACCAAATATAAACTTCTTTAAAAACGATTTATACGAGAAATTGGCAGGATGCCAATACATCGATGTACAACTGCTCTACCATTCATTTTAAGAAGTCCCATACTCAGATGTAAAATCGCAAAAGTTCTTTTGTTTAAGTGGCATCTCCAACTGATCCAGTTCTAGGCAGATCTGATATAAATGCCTTAAAATGGTAACAAGGACCTCAAAACTTTACAAACATTGAATCTTCTGAAAACGTTTATTGCCTTATCTTGAATTCACAGCTGTGGTTAATTTGTGATTTTATTTTACTTTCATGTTTTGACAAATCTATGCTTCCCCTTTGAAAGCCTAGGGACTGAAATTTTAAAAGTGGATTCATTTCATTCAGGGTGGAGAATATAAGAATTCTGTCATTGAACACCCTCTAGAATACTACAGCTATCTGAAATAAACGATGTAAAAAAAAAAAATTAAAATCAAAATACTACATTATATATACATTACACTTTCAGCCTGGGATGGTGCCCTAGGGTTGCAAACTGGATTGAAAGATTCCTGTAAACTAGAAGCCGGGGGATGTTTAATATTATGAGTTTTGGATGAATGTTGAAATGTTTTAAAACTGATAAACCCTTGCTAAATCCAAAATCTTTTCCATTTTAAGTGCAAACAATTAAAAAAAAACAACTGAATATGCAGTAAGGGGGAGAAGGTATATATACAGCTACATGGACTCTTTCGGATTTCTGGCTCAGTCACAATCTGTGTGGAATTTGCATGTTCTTCTCCATTTGTGTGTTCTTTATTTCCCACCTTTTAAATGGCAACAGCAGGCATGTGCATGTAAGGCCTGTGAATATCCTGGGACTGATCCAGGGCTGGCTCCTGGCATAGGTCTAGTGTGGCCTGAATTGTGTGTGGCACATTGGAACATTGGTATGGGAGAATTGGAGTTGGATGTAATGAAAATGAAGTACCACCTACATCTGTCTGTTTGTCACACAATTAATCCCAAACTATGTGGGATAAAACCTTGGTTTTAAACAAAGCTTTATAACCTGTAATGTTCTGGAAATTAAAAAAAAATTCAGATAGCAGCAATTAAAGCAAAGTGGCCTGTGCTCATGGGTTTATAATGGCAAAGTGATTGCAAAACCAAGTGACATGGCAGAAAGAAAAAGAAGAGCAGTAATATCTGCCGAGTATCAAGCAAATTGCTGAGGCTGATTATGTGATGACGAGCACCATAATAGGAAGTAAGAGTAAGCGGAGCGCCATCTGCTTAGCGTCAAGTGTGGAATACAGAATGCAAGTATGACAAAGATGTAAGAATGAATGCCGACAAACACACAGAGAGCTTACTGTTGTTTGTATGTAGCCTTTTGTAGGGTCACCCCCCCCCCCATAAGAAGACAAGAAGATGAACAACACTGACAAGCAAGAAATAATCCTGAATATGGAGTAATTGAGCAGAAGACAAACATGATGGCTTATTGGATACAGAATACAAGAACTCCCCAGACACAGAAATGTATGGCGACATTGAAGAAGATCGCCAAGTAGGCAAAACTTCAAATCATGTGAAAGCATTGCTTTTACATCCTTATGTCAATTTTTCTTTGAAGAGCACTACTTGACAAAGTTCCATCAACGATGTGAAAAATGTCAAGCTGTATATTTTCATCTTGAAAACAAAAGAATGTGCTGCCAAAGTTAGCACTACTACCTCAAAGAGATGGTGTTTGAATCCCAGCTCAGTATTCTGGGGCCTCTGTGGAGGAGCTTGTGTTTTCTCCATGTGATCTGTTCAGGCTTCCTCCCATATTCCAAAAGTGGCCATAGGAGGTTGATTTCTAAGTCTATTGTCGTCTGGTGTCTGCAAGCTAAGTACTGTGTGAGTGAGTGATTGTGCCCTGCAAGGGACTGCTGCTTCATCCAGGATCGGCTCCTGCCTTTTAACTCTGCTGCCAGGTAAGGCTGGCCCCATTGCAGCCCTGAATTGGACTAAACAGATTCAGAAAATAGATAGATGGGTAATTATAATTTGGCCTTCTGAAAAGTCAGCTAAATAACGAACTACACAGTTCTGTTTGTAATAATTCTGATTCGTCTATAGAAAAGACAAATGAACATGATGAAAAAAGAAGGAGATTGGCACAATGAATCATGACAATAAAGACATTTATTTATCAATTAATGGGTAGCAGGGTGATACAATATTTACAGCAGCTAACCTTCTGCTCCAGGGTTAAAATGCCAGCCCAGTAACTGTCAATGCAGCTTCTCTGCAACTTCGTGGACTTTTTAAGGATATTCCAGTCTTCTGTCATGACTCAAGAGACCACAAAGTGATGCAGACTGGCAACTTTAAACTTGCCCTGTGGAACTGAGTGTAACCAATGATGGAGTGGTGCCCAGTACAGTGTGCTACATCCTGACACTGCAGAGCTGTAGGACTCAGCCTCTTTATTAGAATACCAGAGGAATGAAATGAATGAATGATCATAATTTTGACATTAGTCATTTATGAAGTCCACACGACAGACAGCTCAGGAGACAGATGGGATTCTTCATCCTTTCAGATCAGCAACACATTTAAACACATTTTCAACACACACTAATCCCTATAAAGAAAACATCTCTCTAGCAACTACAGTAATTATAAGGAAATTATTTAGCATAACCATATTTCATGTCAGATAAGATGTCAGGTTGGGAATGGAGTAGTGGGCAACAGGGGCTTCTCTATATGCTATTCTGGGCTACCTGCTGTTGTGATAGCCCTTGTGTAGGTTGGAATTCGGGAGTGCAGGAGCACCGGGCACCACCACAGGGTGCTCTAACAGTATGATCTAACTGCTTCTACATGGCTTTCTTTAGGCCGGATTTATACTTCACGCGACGCAACACATGCTGCAGTGGATGCTCCTGCTACGCAAGCGTTGTAGTGTTTATACTTGCACGTATTTTGCGTAAATCTGGAGGAATCCACCAGTTGGCAGTGCGAGATATCACGGTGAGAACAGGTCTGGCTTCGCTGTGTTGTGAATTGCCTGGAACACCCACTAAATTCCGATGACACTTTACCGCAATATCTCTGAAAAGGATGTTTAATGATTAAATCCATCCATGTCCTTTTCAGCTAGCATTGGGCACGAGGCCGAAACAATCCCTGGACAAGGCATCAGCTCATCGCAAGGTGAATACAAGCACTCACATGCACTAGCGTCATTTTAGTGTAACCAAATCTGCATATCTTTGGAAGGAAACTGAAGCACACTGAGGAAACCCAGCAGGAAAACATGTAAACTCCCTGCAAGACAGCAGCGCTAACTCCACCACCGTGTAACCCCCATGTGTGTAATTATTAACAGTATTCATTATTTAAACAAAATTACCGATTTATTTGTAACATGTAACATACATACTTTAATGCATTTCATCATGAAAGTGATATCAAGTATAAATCTAAGAATTCTAAATGTGCAGTTAGAATATCATACATTTAATGTGCTCGATGTGGCTATCTATAGCTGGCGATCTGCTGCTGTCAGGACCGGATGGAAGCCCTAGAAAAAAAGACGGCACAGAAGACGGTATGTGATACTTTTAAAATGTATCATGTCATTACAATCGGGAATATGTGACGCTTGAATATAAAAGCACCACGAATATATCTGTATGTCGGCATTTTGCTTCACCACATCGAACCATTCATCAAACATCGAAGCGCGCACACCGATCTCGTAGGATCCGCAAAGCTTTCTGTCACATGTAGATAGTAAACAGAGACTCTGACTTCACATTCCAACTTTTAGCACACTGTGCCCCCCAACTTTTTGCTGCTACTGCAACTCGCGCACGCGTCACGTTAATTTCTGAGGACCTGCTCAGAGGACGCATCAAATAAACGCTGAGAACGCGTGGCAGCCATAATGCGGGCGCGCACGCGTTCTGAGCGTGAAGTATAAATGAGCCCTTAGGGGCACCTCTGGAAGCAGCTTGATTGATTGAGACTTAAATGCCACTTTCCACCACAGGGCTATTCAACCTGGAGTTGGGAGCTAATACAAACGATCAATTGCTGACATCCACATTCCTTGCCTTCCGATTGAAAAAGTCGTTGATGACATCTTCATAGTCTAATCTGGATGCAATGTCTTTTTCTATAGATAAGAGAAGCCAACCCAGCGACTAATGGGCTATACCTATTTTAGGACGGGATTATACTATATATATGTATTCATCCACTAAACAGTATCATCTCCAGACAGGGGAGCAGCTTCAGCGACAGACTGCTGTCACTGTTCTGCTCCACTGACAGATGGAGGAGATTGTTCCTCCCCCACACTATACGACTTTTCAATTCCACTCGGGGGGTAAACGTTGACATTATACGAAGTTATTGTCTGTTATACCTGCATTTTTATCACTGTTTAATTTAATATTGTTTTTTATCAATATGCTGCTGCTGGAGTATGTGATTTTCCCCTTGGGATTAATAAAGTACAGTAATCCCTCCTCCATCGCGGGGGTTGCGTTCCAGAGCCACCCGCGAAATAAGAAAATCCGCGAAGTAGAAACCATATGTTTATATGGTTATTTTTATATTGTCATGCTTGAGTCACAGATTTGCGCAGAAACACAGGAGGTTGTAGAGAGACAGGAACGTTATTCAAACACTGCAAACAAACATTTGTCTCTTTTTCAAAAGCTTAAACTGTGCTCCATGACAAGACAGAGATGACAGTTCTGTCTCACAATTAAAAGAATGCAAACATATCTTCCTCTTCAAAGGAGTGCGCGTCAGGAGCACAGAATGTCACATAGATAGAGAAAACAATCTCTAGCAAACAAATCAATAGGGTTGTTTGGCTTTTAAGTATGCGAAACACCGCGGCACAAAGCTGTTGAAGGCGGCAGCTCACACCCCCTCCGTCAGGAGCAGGGAGAGAGAGAGAGAGAGAGAGAGAAAGAGACAGAGTTTGTTTTTCAGTTAAAAATCAATACGTGCCCTTCAAGCTTTTAAGTATGTGAAGCACCGTGCAGCATGTCGTTTCAGGAAGCAGCTGCACAAAAGATAGCAACGTGAAGATAATCTTTCAGCATTTTTAGAGGAGCGTCCGTATCGTCTAGGTGTGCGAACAGCCCCCCTGCTCAATCCCCATACGTCAGGATCAGAGAAAGTCAGCGCAAGAGAGAGAGAAGAGTAAGCAATATAGCTTCTCAGCCATCTGCCAATAGTGTCCCTTGTATGAAATCAACTGGGCAAACCAACTGAGGAAGCATGTACCAGAAATTAAAAGACCCATTGTCCGCAGAAATCCGCGAACCAGCAAAAAATCCGCAATATATATTTAAATATGCTTACATATAAAATCCGCAATGGAGTGAAGCCGCGAAAGGCGAAGTGCGATATAGCGAGGGATCACTGTATCTATCTAATGGCGACCCTTTTCGGGCAATGAAGGTAGACTATGGAATGTTTTCGAAGACGTACATGTACGGAATTTCACCTTGAAGAAGGATTTTAAAAAGGTTCCTCTCAGAAGCATCTCAAATACTGTGTGTATATATATTTATATATATATATATATATATATATATATATATACACACATACAGTGGAACCTCGGTTTGCGAGTGTTTTGCAAGATGAGCTAAAATTTTTAATAAATTTTAACTTGATAAATGAACGAGGTCTTGAAATACGAGTAGTATGTATACGCTTTGTCTGCTGAGCGTCATGCGATCACAACGGAGCTGATGGTTCTTCTCTCTCTCTCGCTGCGGGATTGTGGGCAATCGTCTCCTCCGTCTGAGTCGGCGTGCCTCACTCATATAGTCAACATCCGTACAAGCGTATAGTGTTTACTACAGCATTGTGACTGTGTGTGCTGTGACGTGCGAGTCCCCGTCTTGCACCCCAAAACACGAAGCTGAGTCTCAGTACTTTAGCAACACCAGCTTCATTCAGCTTGAAACAGCAACAGCGCGGTTATTTATTGTAGCGGGATCTGCTACTCTCCTATACACAGACACAGCAGTCAGGCAGTAATAGTGATACTGTGCCCTGCGCATTTATAATGTTCCTTGTATCACCCATCGACGGCAGGCGCTTATAGCATGTCCGCGATCTTTTCGGATTCGCTTTTATGGCGAACTGGCTACAGCACTGGGAGACTGCGATTGCTTTGGGACACTCTTCTGCATGTCGTCCCATTGGGTGGAATCCCACAAGAGTTTAGAAACTCACTCAAACCAGCCATGATTCTTTTCAAAGGTAAAGTGCAGGTTAATTTGTTTTATGTATTTTTTTTTACTTTATATTTCATATTAATCATTTTTATGATTTTTATTTTTACATGAATAGTTTTGGGTTGTGGAACGAATCATCTGAGTTTCCATTATTACTTATGGGGAAATTCGCTTTGATACACGAGTGCTTTGGACTGCGAGCACGTTTCTGGAACGAATTATGCTCGCAAACAGAGGTTCCACTGTATGTATGTATGTATGTATGTATATATATATATATATATATATATATATATATATATATATATATACACACATATATATATATATATACACACACATATATATATATATATATATATATATATATATATATATATATATACACATACACACTATAGAGAATATAACTTGACAAATCTGACGGGACAAGCTGACTTATGAGTGTTATAGGAGGATAAAAAACATCATTCTGAAGATGATTTAAATAAAAAAAGCAAACTGTCTCATTGTTTGCAGATGGAATGTGATGAATTATATTTTATTGCACTAGAGGGCTCTGCCCCCTGCTCGCTTCACTTACCAACCCCCGGGTTTGGTTAACCGGATATACAATTTAAAGAGATTGTTATTTTCATGGGAATTGTTACATATGCATATTTTCATGGGAATTGTTACATATGCATTATTTTCACTTTTACTTTAAAACAGCAGTTAAAACAATACAGTGGAACCTTGGTTCACGACCATAATTCGGTCCAAAAAACCAATTTGGTCGTGAACCGAAGCAATTTCCCCCATAGGATTGTATGTAAATACAATTAATCCATTCCAGGCCATACGAACTGTATATAAATATATATATTTTAATATTTTATATATATAAATATATAGTTTTTAAGCACAAATATAGTTAATTAAACCATAGAATGCACAGCGTAATAGTAAACTAATGTAAAAATATTGAATAACACTGAGAAAACCTTGAACAACAGAGAAAACTAACACTGCAATAGTTTGCGCTATAGCGCTACCAACTGCTGGCTAAAACCATTTTTTTTTTAATGAGTTTTAAGCACAGGGAAAAAAATGAACATTTGAAAAAATCCGTAATTTAATAAACCACCAAGAAAAGTAACATTGCAACAATGCACGCTAAGAATCGATCGCTGTAAACAGAAGTGAAAACAAAATCAAGCCCAGTGCATTCTTTAACTGCCTTCCTACCTTATGCGTCCAGCCCCCGCTCTCGCGTGCTGCCTGTGTGTGTGCATGCGTCTGTCTCTCTCTCGCCGCTGCCTGTGTGTGTGTGTGTCGCTCTCTTTCTCTCTTGCTCGCTGCACAGGAAATGCACAGGGAGAGACTGAACTTGTACAAACCAAAAGGGAAACTGGCTTGTTCGTATACCGAGTGTGTGGTCGTGAACCGAGGCAAAAGTTTGGCGAACTTTTTGGTCGTAAACCGATTTGTACGTGTACCGAGATGTTCGTGAACTGAGGTTACACTGTATTTGGAATTAACTTTTCTTCAAGATAGCATTGAATTTTGATTCTGTGTTTGGATTTATATTGTGACAATGCAAGTCTAACTGCCCATGTGTGAATATCGTTTCTTTCTCTCTAATAAATAGTCTTTTTCGAATATTTGTCCCTGTGATTTGTTAATTGTCATAGCAAAAGCTATTCTTACGGGGAACTGTAAACGTTTTAAGAATGGCATATCAAGATCTCCTTTTGTGTCTAATGTTATTCGTGGAATATGTACTATATATTACCTTTCTTGTTGCCTGTTAAAATTTTACATGTTAGAATTGTTCAACCAATTTTTAATACAACTAATCTTGTTCCATTGCAAAGTCCATCACTCATACATAAATTACGCAATAACATTACGATACATCCTTCTTTCAACAGTAATTCGGCCGGTGGAAGACCGGATGGTGTTAACGTTTGTAGACATTCTATGCGTTATTGTAAATTGATGTTTTCATCTTCCGCATAATCACCACCAACTGCTTCAGCATTGTCTCTTGATATACATTTAATAAATTTGCCGTGTACCCGATCGACAATTATCACGTTAATTCGTTTGACTTCATCATTTCTCACTGCCAAATTTAGATGAATGGGTGATTCTAAACTGGATCTTCTTAAGTTTGTGTGTGTGTGTTCATAAGTAAGCCCTTAACCTGGACAGACACCAATCCATTAAAGTGCCGGAATGCACCTGATGACCGTGGTCTTGTTTGAAAATAGTTGTAAGTATGGCGTGACTTGAAAGAATCTCATGGTAAAAGTCTCCGTATCGCGGGAGTTCCTTCCAAAAAATCTCTTCAAAAAGTCAAATCTCGTTGCAGGGTTAGTCTCGTTTTGTCCCAAGATTTTTTCATTATAATAGAGAGATACCTTTGCAAATCTAAATCTACAAATGTCAGCTGTCCATAATGTCAACAATATTATTATTGGATATATGAAATTTTTGGGAATAGTGCTAGAGGAAGGAGCAGAGTTTTTCTTGTAACATTTAAGATGTGGACTCTTACAAACATACTTTATTCCTTTCTGAAACAACCTGTTATACAGTAAATTCTACCTTGTCTGTTATCACTAGAATTACCGAAGTCTACGAAAAAACTCGTAATCCCGGCCCACCTTAAATCCCTCTCCATCAGCGTCTTTTGTTTTGTAAATGTGTCGATCAGCACAAGCAGCCTGCTGTCCCATCCTCCGCCTTGACCAAGCTCAGCTCTCCCAGCTCAAGCCAAGGCTCCTAATCTGCGTGAATCTGAGGATTTTTTTTTCCTTTGGTTATATTCTTGAAAAAAAGTGCATGTTTATTTGGACTAAAGCCTTCACACATTATACACTTAGTATTAGTATAACATGGAAAAAGTTTCTGCTTTTGGTATGTGTTCAAGCATTTCTTGCCTCACATTTCTTTCATCCTACACTTACCCAGATCTTTGTAGACATGGAACACAAATTAAATGCATGTATTCCAAATAACGATATACTGTGTTATTTACCCTATACAACTACAGGAACCTCACACGCAGATAAGGAGCCTTGGCTTGAGCTGGGAGAGTTGAGCTCCATCAAGGCAGGGGATGGAACAGCAGGCTGTTTGTGCTGATCGACGCATTTAAAAAACAAAAGACGCTGATGGAGAGGTGCGAAAGGATTTAAGGTGGGCCGGGATTACAAGTTTTTTCATAGGCTTCAGTAATTCTAGTGTTAATGTTTTGGTGTTTGCTCAAGAATTAAATAAATGCCTTGACAATTACAAGTGTAAAGACTAAACAAAAGAATGTCATGATGTACCATTAACAAAAGCAGCCGAGAGGTCTAAAAAGATTATTAGTGTTAAAAGACCATGATCTACTGCGACTAGGAGATCATTATTCACCCTGATGTTTGCAGTGGGCGGCATGGTGGCGCAGTGGGTAGCGCTGCTGCCTTGCAGTTGGGAGATCTGGGGACCCGGGTTCGCTTCCCGGGCCCTCCCTGCGTGGAGTTTGCATGTTCTCCCCGTGTCTGTGTGGGTTTCCTCCGGGCGCTCCGGTTTCCTCCCACAGTCCAAAGACATGCAGGTTAGGTGGATTGGCAATTCTAAATTGGCCCTAGTGTATGCTTGGTGTGTGGGTGTGTTTGTGTGTGTCCTGCAGTGGGTTGGCACCCTGCCTGGGATTGATTCCTGCCTTGTGCCCTGTGTTGGCTGGGATTGGCTCCAGCAGACCCCCATGACCCTATGTTCGGATTCAGTGGGTTGGAAAATGGATGGATGGATGGATGTTTGCCGTCTCTGTACTGTGATTGGCCCTAAAACCAGACTGAAACTCCTCATATAAGTCATTAGACGCAAGATGGTCTTTCAAATGGCCTGCAACAGCACATTCTTGGATTTTACTAAGAAAAGGAAGATTTGAAATAGGTTAATAGTTTTTAAACTCCTCAGGGTCAAGTCTAGGGGCCTCATGTATAAACGGTGCGTACGCACAGAAATGTTGCGTACGAATGTTTCCACGCTCAAATCGCGATGTATAAAACCTAAACTTGGCGTAAACCCACGCACATTTCCACGGTAATTCATACCTTGGCATACGCAATTTCTCCGCTCGGTTTTGCAGACTGGCGGCACTCAGCGTCAAATCAGTGCTACTGTTCCTGTGTGATCACCCTTTCTTTCTTAGCTCCACATTCCTGACGCGGCTTTATAAATACACTGAAATTAACTGCATATTGTTTATTAGTGTAATGCATCTGATTGTAATTAACCTGTAGCAATATAATGGTCCAGGGAATAGCCATAGCATTCCAAATACCATAACTGCTTTAGCGTTATTACGCTCACTGCATCTTGTTCTCCTTTTTGCTGCTCCCGTTAAGGGTTGCCACTGCGGATCATCTTTTTCCATATTACTCTCACTGCACCACTCTGAGTATTTATATCACTGTATCTGAGTGTGAATCACAGCAGCAGCTGATCGGAAAGAGAATTATCGGTATACAGTTTCAAGCACACACTACCTCAACCACGGCAAAAAGCGTCAAAGCCTTTCCTGTACAGACCTCGCGTTTCAGAAACAGTTTCATCCCAAGAACTATAAACGCACTCAATCAGTCCATCAAGTGCTCCTTGCAGAACTGTTTGTACTTATAAGTACAATTACCTCACTGTAAACTTACCCTACAGTTATAATATTGCACAACCTGCGCTACTTTATAAAGCGCGTATGATGACAATATCATTTTTAAGATGAAATGCAGCAAAATATGTTGCTTATAGTATACAGATAAAACTTTAACTTCATTTAAATAATCTGCATTGTTAATAATTAAACATGTGAGGACACGGTGCCGCAGCATATAGCTGGTTCACGGATAGCTCCTGCCTTGCGCTGTATTATTGCTGGTGCTGACGTGACACTGGAAGGATAGACAGATAGAATAATTAAACATGTACTACGAAGATATTTCAATGTTCCTTAAAAGTTTTGAAGAATCGGCATTCTAAGCTTACAGATGGCTTAACGTCTATTACAGAGCTGATTGTGTGGCAATTGGGTATTTGGAGAAAGAAAAGTACGTTTGAAAGAAACAGTACTTCTGTAATAAATTATTTCATCGAAGGTCACACATGGCGCAGCAAGCCTCTTGCGTGAGATATGAACAATCACTGCGCCACCGTGTTCCCATGTTTAATAACATGCTTTCATTGCTATCATCATGAAAATGATATCACGTATACATCTCAGTATTTTAATTATTCAGAGAGCTATAATATCTCGAATGTAATGGATTCTGTGTCCTGTTGGAGAAAGAGAAAGAACGGAAGCACGTAGTGATTCACACACATAGAGCACATAGAAGATCAAATACAGAACAAAGCATTTAACGTGCTACTTGAGAAACTAGTAAAATAAACGATTTTAAGATGAAGTTTATGATGTTCTACTTTAATGGCAAAATAAACTACGTGATTACAGTGGAAATTTCGAGATTAAAGTTGACATTTCGTGCTTTTTTCCCCACTGTGTGCCTATTTTTTTTTGTCTGTACCCTAATAAGCTTTCATATGACACTCAGACGGTCCGCTGCGACTTTGATATGTGATTTCTTTTTTATTTCAGGTACTGTGCGACTTTGTGAACTCGATCTTTCGAGTTTCTCCGACACTCTGTCACTCGATCAACTTTCTTTTGTTGATTATACCACTGTTTAAACCAACAAATAGTACGTTTTTCCTTTGCCTCCACTTGGTATTCGCTGAAATTCTTATATTTTCCCCTGTGCTTTTCCCATTGTCTTTTCACAGAAGGCTATTTATATTGATTTGCACATGCAAAGAGGCGTAATTCTGGGAGGAGTTGGGGCGGGACAGAAGGCGCGTGCACGTGCGTTACTTTTCACGCTGATCGGGATTTATGTAGTGGAAGAATGTGAAATTTTGTGTGCGCACAGATTCCTGCATCTGGATTTTTCTGTGCGTACGCACAATCCCGCTTTTGTGCTTACGCCATGTTATAGTGTGAGTTCTACGCACGGCGTTATACATGAGGCCCCAGGTGTCTTTATACTGGCTTGTTTTCTCCCAGGCTAAAGAAACGTATTGATAATAATGGTGATAAAAGTAAGAAGAAAAGGCAAAGAAGCCTTAACCAAAGAAGAAGGCATTGGGTCTAGAATACAGGTAGCTGGCCTGGCGGTCATGACAAGTTTATGGACTCCAGGATCGTCCAACAATGGGAAACTCGATAAACAGCTTCCAGTTAAGATAGGAGGTAGACACAGCATTGACTGAAGAAGTGGACCTTTTTTGAAATTCTGAATAAATCAAAGCAATCTTATTATTAAAAAAGGACAGACATTTCTGAAACAGGTCAGAGGAGGCAGTCAAAGGAAAGTTATTTTTAAAGGAAAGTTATTTGCCTGTTGAGGTTGCGAGAGCAGACCAATCTGAAAATGAATTTGGTGAGTTCCACTCATCCCATGATAACATACAGTGGGCAAGTGTGTAATAAATATATCTCACCTGACAGGCAGACACAAGTTGTAAATTCTATAGGTAGGCCTAGATGGAATAGGCAGAATATTTGTTTCCATTTCTGTTTTGTTATTACTCCTCATGTTAATCCTTTCTCACATTGATTTTGTTTTTGTTAATAAAAACCTTTTCCATTGCTTTGTTCTCTTTGGCACTTGTTCTGGGTTTTACGACAGATCGTCAGTTCTTGCACATACACAAGGACGACCTCTACGACTCGAGACAAAATCAAACTGGTTTGATTCGGTCTGTACAAGTTGCAGATCAGTTGGGCTGAGTTGCTGGAGATGTCAGGTGACATGACTTATTGTCACATGAGTGTGCTGTGCATGCCCCTACCTGTGTAAGGTTATGTAGATGAAGTCTGCGACTGAAAATTGCTGAAAAACTCATGTAGTGTGACAGGGGCTTTTAGCAGAATGTTGCCAGGGCTCATATCATTCCCTTGTTATTAAATCAGCAACAGCATCTCTGAAATATACTACACTAGTAACAGTGCACTGCACGATGACGTTCAATGAATATACTTGACTTGAGCATTCATAGTTTTCAGACTCTCTTTGTACCTTTAGCATTCGTTTGCTGAGAAGTTGATGCGCTTGCTGCTTCCTGAGCAGCACTTCTTTTCTCCACCCTAGCGGCCTGCTTCTTCTCTTCTTTTGTCGGCATCTTTTCATGTTAAAACTGATTAAGTCAGTGTTTGTGTTGCAATTACTTAGTACGTTTTCTTTAATTTTTTACTTAAGCTGGCACTTAAGTCTTAAATCTGCCTCAAGAATGATTTAAGATATGAAGAGGTAGGCGTAGTGACGGCGAAGGTGGTAGGGAATGAGAACGGCACAGCCGCCCTGCTGGCCGGTGCCAAGAGTTGATTGTACAATAAAATAAAGTAAAAATAAAAAGAGGAAAACACTTTGGAGGTCAATCACCACCCTGTAAGCGGATAGTAGACATCACGTAGCATATGTATACCAAATTTCAGGTCAATAGTTCAAATGGTTTGTGAGCTACAGGTGATTTAAAATCCTGGACAGACAAAATGGACAGACATGGGAGTGTATCTATACTAATAAAAGGCAAAGCCCTCACTCACTGACTCACTCATTACTAATTCTCCAAATTCCCGTGTAGGTAGAAGGCTGAAATTTGGCAGGCTCATTCCTTACAGCTTACTTACAAAAGTTAAGCAGGTTTCACTTCAAAATTCTACGCGTAACGGTCATAACTGAATCCTACTTACGTACATATATACGTCCATAGCCTGCAGCTCGGTCGCCGTGTAAGGCGGGGTTGCGTCCCCCCACGTAGTTGGTTGCCTGCCTATTTTACACGTTTGGAGAACCGCCAATGCCTCTTAAACATCTTAGATTCACAGGTGACGATTTGAGTAGTGGACACTTTGATGTTTATGAATGTTTCAACTCTCAAAAGCTGGATGCAAAGTTATTGATGAAACCGGTTGTATGCTTACAACGCTTGACAGATGCCGAATGTCATTTCAACACAACAAGTCCTGCAAATACTAACGTAATTGAAACAAACCATGAAACTCAAACTGATTAAGACAGCAATCCAAGCTGTGAGAAAACAGTAAAAAGGAGGCATGTCAGACGTCGTGGTACATTTTCTGATGCAGCTAGACGAAAACAACTTCGTGACGCTGCCGCCAAATACTTGTAGAAAAATCCACAAGTTAATAGACATGCTGTCGCTAAATACTCGCAGGCAAATCCACAAGTTCATAGAGACTCTCGCTAAATACTCGCAGGCAAATCCGCAAGTTAATAGAGACGCTGCTGCTAAATATTCGCACGTAAATCCACAAGTTAATAGAGCTTCAGTTTCTAGGTACGATCCCAATAATAAAAAGCGGCTCATACGAAAATAACAGGTTTGGCTCAAAAAAGCCGATTGTGGATTTGCGTACAGCCACCGAAACTTTGTAAAGGCACGAGACTTCAGGTCACGTGTCTGCAAAAGAACCTAATTGAGGCAACTATTTTTACTGGCAGTCGCTCAGGGGAGAGAGTTTTTATTCCTCGCATCCCCGTTATACCCTCTGATCTCCCATTTCAATTCAAATGCCTCCAATTTCCAGTAATTCTCTGCTTCGCAATGACAATTAATAAGTCTCAGGGACAGACCCCACAAAAGTTTGGCATTGATTTGAGGTAAGATTGCTTTTCACATGGCCAACTGTACGTTGCATGCTCAAGAGTAAGCTCAGCGCACAGCTTGGTCATATTACAACCGGAGGGCCGAACTGACAACACGGTATACAAAGAGATCCTTATCAAATAATTATTTGTATATTTTCCCTCAGTTTAAAAATGTTTACTTTTCTTCTTAATAACAATTTTAAGGCAGTACTTCGCCGCTGCGAAGCGCGGGTACTTTGCTAGTTATATATAAAGAAAGACAGAGCCTTCTCACCAAGATTCCGTTTCACTCGTGTGGTACCCCTGCTGTACTGAAAAATCATAAATAGGCAGAGGTGTCTTACTTTTAATCAGATAATTAGCATCTTGCCTTTTTATCAGATGCCAACTTTCTATTAATCTCCTTAATTTAGCAAGAAGAAAATGGCAATGTTAATAAAGCTCTGCCTAATTTTTTTTTTAAATGTCTCTTTCTGCACAAGGCATTCTAAAGCTCCAATAAATGTCAACAAAGGCAGTGCATGCGCATAAGAAACATCCTCATTTTATACTGTGATTCAACACAAATAGCCAAAGTTTGCATTTACATTTAAAATTTACATTTATCTTTTTTCTAAAACATTTTTTACAAAAGGGTCACCTAAAGTCCACCCATTAATGCCAAATGCAAAACAATAATTCAAAATGTTTTGTATGATTTAAGTGAGAGAGCTGCCAAAGAAATATCTCCAGCTTAAAATAAACAAATCGGCATATGCCTGTATGAGTTTCCCCCTTTACAAGAGTGCAACTAAAACCTGCCAACAAATCAAAGAAGTACTTTACTTAGATTTATTACAATAGTGAAACCACAGTCAGCCTCTTGTGGGTTTACGATCTTGCATTGGTTGGGTAAATTGAATCACAAATAAGGCCCAAAGGCAAATTCAAAAATGACCAACATGATGGTCAGGGGCATAGGGGAGTTTCATGTATGAATGTGTATGTACAGTAAGTGCAGCACGTATGGCATGGCACGAGTGGCAGGACAAACACTTCAGGATCCAAAGTCATTGGAGAAAATTTGCAAAAAAAACAATGGCATGTGGAGTAAACTACAGGTGGAACGCACAACCTTTACTGGTCTAAAGTGTGCCAATGGAATTTAAGAGGGTGATATAGCAAGTGCAAAGTGAGGTCAAGGCAAAATGAGAGCAAGGCATCACTTTTGGAAAATACAGGGAACGTTACTGTACACTCTCCACTGGAAGAAATGTGCATGCTGGGAGCCAAATATGAGGAAAGGTACCGTGTGATGGACTGGTAACCCTTCCAGGGTTGATTCCTGGATTACTCTTAATCAGGGCTGGTATATGGGGTCAGAAGGTAAAGCGAACGCTTCAGGTGGCACTTTCATAAGGGCAGCATTTTCATGTTTTACTTCTACTCTGCTTCTGTCACTGTAAAAATAATAACTATCACTAAGATAGAAAAGAGAAAATGTGGTAATTGCAATTCTGAGAAGGAGGCAATGAAAAATGTTTAGGGAGTTGTCTCCTATTTCAGCTACTAAAGCAAGGGTTCTCAACCTGTGACCTAGACGAGCAGATGGATGTTACTGACTTGCAATCAAAAATCATTTGAATTTTTCAATTTCTCTGTATGTTTATGTTTAGCAGATGTTTAATACCGCATTATATATATATATATATATATATATATATATATATATATATATATATATATATATATAAAGACTCAAAATCACCCTGAAATTTGTGTTTCAAATCAATTTATTACACATTTTTGCCTCAGAAGCAATGTTTGGGGACTGTTACGCATAAAAGTAACTTTGTTACGTTACTCATTACCTACAAAAAGAAGTAACTAAATCTACCCACCTATATATAGAAATGTTGACAGACCGAATCACTCACTGATCCATTAAAAACAAACCCTATTTTCCGTTTAGTGAAAAAGCTGAACTTTGTCAGGATAGTATATTTAGGTCGGCAGGTATCTGCTAAGAAATGAAATTTCAACAGATCAATATTTAAGGGTTAACAAAACTTCTTCCTGCTCCACTTGAAGACCCTGTTAAGTCGAACTAACTGTCTATTAACATACCTATATCAAATAATTGGAACACAACTAAACAGATACTTTATTAATAGATTTCTGTTACTGGATTGCACAGATGTCTTTTGGTCTTTTCTGATTAGCTGTGATTATGCCCTGTAAAACACCGTTGTACCATCCACCATGTTTGCTTCCTGCCTTACACCCAATGCTGTCGCGATAATCACTGACACTAAACTGGGCTGAATAAGTTTACCTCTCAGGTCAAGCAATATTTTGTATTCTTACAGCTTTTATTTACTTCTTTTCATTTGATTGCATGCTACACTGTCTTCTTAAAAACAGCTCAAATTGCTGCTGAAGAAACTGGAAACTCTTTTTTTTTTTTTTAATTCTTTTACTCGCCCAACTACATCTAAGTTTATAGACAATTGCTCACAGTCTTCCTCTTATGGAATATCAAGTACAAAAAAAAAGTGCAGTCCATTTTCAGACCACTCAGAACAGTCAGTAAGTACATCCATCCATCCATTTTCCAACCCACTGAATCCGAACACAGGGTCATGGGGGTCTGTTGGAGCTAATCCTAGCCAACACAGGGCACAAGGCAAGAACGATTCCCGGGCAGGGTGCCAACCCTGTGGCAGGACACACACAAACACACACACCAAGCACACACTAGGCCCAATTTAGAATCGCCAGTCCACCTAACCTGCATGTCTTTGGACTGTGGGAGGAAACCCATGGAGACACGGGGAGAACATGCAAACTCCACGCAGGGAGGACCCGCGAAACGAACCCAGGTCTCCTTACTGCGAGGCAGCAGCGCTACCACTGCGCCACCATGCCGCCCGTCAGTAAGTACATTGACCATTTATTTACTTATTAGGAATCATATAGAGGCATCAATCAGTCTGAAACACACACACACTCCTTTGAAATGTAGGGGATACTGAGTAATGATAAACAACGTGCCATTCTGTTATCCTACTGGAAACATGTCTTGCAAATATTCAGACGTGTATAAGTTGAAAGGCTGGGGAAAAGCCAGTCTGATGTTGTGCAGTTTAGAAGAGGTCTTGTTCGCTGAGTGGAAAGGTCTGTGTTTAGCTCCTCAGGACACTTTCTTTGTAATCCTAAGTGTTCCTTTCGTAAGTCAGCAGCCTTGTCGGCAGCTGCCTCAGTTTAGCTTCTCCTTTAGTTCAGCTTACTGAGGATGACTGCTTGTGCTCTCAATGTCCTGAGTTTGTGTCTCAACTCTGCTGTCTGGGGGAGGATAGCAACTGTGAATGGAAGCAACACCCTGAGCAAATTCAGCAGCACAGACACGGGTGCTTCATAAAAAGGAGGTAAGTGCCAAAAAATAAAGTGAAATTAAAGAGGTGGCAAATCCATGCTGTCATCTGAAAGCATATTTATGCATTTGCGAAATGTTAGTGCATTTTTAGTGGAGGATTTAAAGGATAATAAAGGAAAACTCACAAAACAATAGGTTTCTCACCCATGCTATAATTAAGAAGTACTAGGGTGTTGTACCATGTTAGCCATTATGAATGTAGAGAAAAGCCAAGCAAAATGACACCTTTTACTGGCTAACTAAAAAGATTACAATATGCAAGCTTTCGAGGCAACTCAGGCCCCTTCTTCAGATGATTACATCTTGCCTGAAGAAGGGGCCTGAGTTGCCTCGAAAGCTTGCATATTGTAATCTTTTTAGTTAGCCAATAAAAGGTGTCATTTTGCTTGGCTTTTCTCTACAAATCCATAGCAAACTTACAATATTAAGCATGATACAGTTTATGTGCATATGACAATAAGGAATATAAATTACAGAACAAAACTTCAAAGTCAGCTCACTTACCTCTGAGACTTTTCGTTCATGGTGTTAACTCCCTGCAAATTTGACAGAGGTGTCCTGGGACTTTTTCGCGTAATACCTAACAGTGAAAGGAGGGATGTAAATAAAAATAAAAAAAAAGGATAAAAGATATAGAAACAATTAGTTCCGCTTTCAGCAAGCAACATGAATTTTTTAAGTTACAACGTGTGCACATTTTGAAAATCAACAACAAAAGATGAAATTACATTTCATGGCTTTGTGTGGATGACATGAATCAAACATGCAACAAAATTAAAAAGATTAATAGTTATTAAATCATCATAAATAATTTCTTTGATTTGCCATTCATAGTTAAGCTGAAATTTGTTTTGTTTCATTTAAATAACAGTATTGAACAGTCATTTTTAACCAAGGCAGCACATTTTATATATATTGAGTAAGATTAAAAGGCCAAACATCAGGGATTTTCACCACAGCCACACAAATTCAATCGGTGTAACTGAGAACACTTGGTGAAAGGCAAGCATCTTTAAATAGCATCATGAACAAAGTACCAAAAAAATGCTTGAAATACTGCAAGGAAAAAAAAATCATGAGAGCTGTAATATTTTTTGAAATATGGCAAGAAGGTATCTGCATTTAAAATCAAATTCCAACTAATTCTCATTGGACCTTAATTATCCACCTCTGCCACATATCTTTAGTGTATGGCACCAAGAAGCGTTACATTCAAGTTCTTTCTTAGACATGGAGGTGAACTGCTGGTCTCTGCAGCACTTAAAAGAGATGTTAAGTTATAGAAAATGTGAATGGGGTACGGTATAGTTGATATAAAGTTTGATAGAATATTTGCAAATTTAAGTGATTTTTTTTTTGAAAACAAACAAAAAGATTACTTCAACACTAAAACAATATGCCACTTCAAGGAAGTGAGACCACATTAAACAATGAAGTGAAACAAACGTGCAAAATCTATCCTTCCAAATTCTGATTTACACTGCAGTTCTTAAGCAAAGCTTAGATAAATCATCAAGACGTTTATAAATTGTAACAAACATCTTGGGATGTACATGCGACTCAAAGAAACAAATTATACAGAGATGACTGAATGACAAGAAGCCACTTGTAGCATATCCCTATCTCAAACCTGCATCTCCAGTTCAAAGCTTATCTGCAATATATGCGCATAGAGAAATTCCTACCATACAGAATCTTTTTTAGACATATTTACCAGCATTGCAAATGAAATTAAATCATTAGGAATTATGGCTTCTCATTTGAAGAATATAAAATGCAACAGCAGATGAAGATATTGTTCCTACAGAAATTTACAGAAAATCAAATGTCTAATGTATGACATGTTGCATGAATCAAATTTATCCCAAAGAATTAAATAAATGGGTGAATGAACAGGAGGAGCATCAAAACATTTTCATTCATCTAAAGTTCAACAAGTAAAGGTTTGATGAGGACAATGCTTACATACTGTTAGTAAAGTCCGCAAGGTTCCGAGAACAAAACTGCCTAGACCAGCCGCAAATCATTTTTTGCAGACATAATTTACAAAATTGTGCTCCTCTGAAGTGTAGTACATTTAAGCATTTTTAACATGAGTTGTTCATTTCTTTTATAGGAGTTCAGGCAGATGGAGTGCTGTCACCAATCTCATTGTGAGCAGGAGCAAGAGAAGCTCCCTGTATATCGCAATGGTCCTTTCACTCTGCAAGATACACATTTGCCTGCTCTGTGGGAATGTGTTTGAGACCTTGAGGTTGGTCTTCTGCTGGTAGGAAAGATGCAAACTCATTACACCAGTTTTAAGTGAGGTTAAGTTTAGAATCTGTTACAAGTAACTTTCAGTGACACAACAACCATGACACTAAAGGATTTCAACAGCAGTCCACTGCAAGTAGCGGAACACCCCTCAAGATCAGCTTGCCAAGACACATTTTATTTTTTTATGAATATTAAGTTGGAGAAATACCAACCAAGGCTTTAGTTTCAAGCATCAGAGAAATACCAGCCGCAGTGGATAGGACACAAACCTGCTACAGTATCATCACATGATGTAAACAGATAAGAAAAGTACTGCGCAGTCATCCAATTTACTAGACTTTTATTTTACAAAGATGTCCAACCTCACTACATTCCATAACACTTTGTAACTGATAATCCTCCCTTGGTGTTCACTTTGTCTTTCAGTATTTTATCTTACACATAGTGGCCATGTTCAATTCATATTGCAGTGCAAAAATCTGAGGTGATTTTTGAAAGTTCTCTGTTTGACACAACATTTCAAAACATTCCTCAAGACAAGTAAGGTGTTGTCAGGTCTCTGAACATCATCTTATGTCACTTCTTTGTGGATGCTTGAATTATTCAGTTTTTTTTTTACCGTAGCCTAAATTTCAGACTTGATTAATAATGTCAGATTACAAATTCATGCTTTCATCCAGAATTTTTAACCCAAATCCAAAACTAAATAACTGAATTTAGCTAAGCATAATGAAGAAAGAAAACGTTATTATACAAGAATGTGCAGAATAAGCAGTGCTATTGATTTAAAAAGATGGCATACCTTATTACATACAGACATTGTTCACAGAGTAAAAGGGCATTACATAAAAGCTAACTATCTCCAAACGACCACGACTACTCTTGAAAGCGCTGCGCTAACATTCTAGGCAGTGGAACAAATGTGATGTGAGATGAAATGAGAACAGAAGAATGGTTTAAAAGTGGGACAAACCAACTGGAGGGGTGATGAAGGGCTGGGTGACACTGTAAGAGCATTGTGCAGTGGTGAGGCATAACCCTATAGAGCTACAGTAAATATTCCTACACAAACCTGTTGCTTGCCAAGCAGACAAAAAGGATTACAGAGGGAGCTGAAAAATGAATAACATGGGCAACTGAGCCAAGGTAACGTTCGTGTGCCTTGGGAAGCTGTTCTTTTGTGTGGGCTGGTGACTGTGTCACTGAGGACAGCAGGTTCACTCATGATACAAGTTACTTATTTCCTCCATGACTATGCAGGGAGGAAAAAAAAAAGGAAAACCGCAGACAGCAATTTTCTGGTTTGTATCAACGCATGGAACCAAATGATGTGCTCATGTTAGAAATTCATAGATGACTAATTTGCCCCTTTTATGAGGAATACTACAATCAATAATGTCACAAGTTTGACACCTTGCTGAGTCTAATGATGAATTTGGGACCAACTAGCTGATTGTGTAGGTTGATCTGCATGCCCTTGGAAGAACAAAATCCGGGGGTCTCCACTATACTTTCAAATTACAATATTTATGGTGCTTTACTTTCATTTATTATAGCTCACATTTAGTACACGTATCAGCAGATTTAATTAAAAAAAGAATGCACAGAAATGCATGTGTCAGATTGTGTCAAGAGAAAAAAACAGAGGATGATGATGAAGATGATGCGTCTCATGCCTTTTTTCCCTTATTTATTCACTTATTTGTTTTTAAAGTAGTGGAGGAGAAAGCGATATGGTTTCAGCAATTAATCCAGTGTTGTTATTTTCAAACAGTGGTGTTACTGTCCATGCTTCCAGACATACTGGGCTGAGTCTGGACACAAACACTATTAGTAATAAAATGGGTAGGAGACCCCATTTCTCATGCAGATCTGGTTATTAAGTAACAGACAGAGGAACAAATGGGTGGAATTGGAGACCAACTACATTCACTTATGAACCAAGAGTGGATGTATTTCAAAAATATTAATGCACAGTATAGATGATTTTTCAAATGGCCCGTCATTAGCAAAAAAAATGTGAAGCTTATCAGAATATGTAAAAGTATATGCATTGTTTACTCATTCTGACTCTTATTATAATGCAATTCCAAATTACAGAATATTGCAAAAACATTTTTGTAACTTAAACTTGACTATTAGCATGTTGAGGGAGAATAAAAAAATGCTAAATAAAAGATATTAGTACTACAAACAACCTTCACTTTAAAATAGTAATTTCAAATGTGTACAGAAGACTAGCATTTGGGTTCTTAATACCTCAATAATTGGGTAAATGGCTTCTTAAAGTCAGCCTATCTATAAACTTTATTGGTATCACACTATAGCACAAGATGATTAAAAAAAACATACATCTTTCTTAACAAATCATGAGCAAAACTCCCTTGTGCATTGAGGAGGTTTTTATGTGGAATGGCAGATGGGTCTGAGATGCTATACAGGAACAGGGAAGAGAGAATTCAAAAGAATTGGGCCTTGTCATTTAGTGTTCCTTCTGCATAAACGTGAATGCTATTGGTCTCCATGTCCGTCTGAGTAAGTGGAATGAGGAGAGAGGATTGTGGAAGGGATTGTGGGATTGAAGCCTTACTGTACTTCTCCTCCTTGCACCTCTGCAGGATCTCTAAGCTTCTCTGATGAACTGGGTGATGCAGAAAGCTAAAACTATCCACATTTTTCAAAACAGCACACGGTACTGCATCATCATGCCCTTGGGAAGCAAAATAAAAAAAGATAAAAAAGAGAAGAAAAGGATTAAAAGAGAAATGAGAAAGATCTACAAGAAGAACATCTTTAAAGCTTGAAGAAAATGAAATCTACAGTTAAAATGAGCAAATTCAAAATACACTGTGTGAATGAACCCGTTAACTTTGTAATGAATCAGGACAAGGATTATGCTGCTAAGTGTTCCAATACATTTCAAATTAAAACCATTGTTAGTGACAATCTGATAAGCAGGCAGTGTAATATCTGAATATCAACACTGATCGCCAATTAGATGAAAGCTGATGTGACACAGTGAACTGCTGCCATTGCTTTAAGAGACCAAGTTGTTACTTGCAGACATTTCAAAATGAACTGATGAAATAATGACATCCATAAAAATGACTTTACAAATTTAAAAAATTAAACTAACATTTATACAATATTAAAATGTATTTGTTACATTATGGCAACTGTTTGATTAATAAATAAATATTACTTTGAGTTTCTGCTTAAGGTTGAGGATACATTCAAGTTATAGCTTAAGCAATCTAAACACTTATAACATATTCTATACAGGTACACTAACAAAAATATAAAGCCTGTTTAATAACATTACATTCACCAAATACTGGATTAGTTTATCTCAATTTTTAACTCAATAAGTATGTAATTAAAAACAATTTGACATTTAAAATAAGTGCTAAACACAACTTACATAAAATGGATCAAAAGAGCTAAAATGATAAAATAAAGAGCAAAGACATTAAACAGGGCTGCAGTACAATAGCTGACCATGTGCCTTGATCTCCCAAAGGTCCCAAAGGTCATGACAATTTCACCTTTGAGGATTAACAAAGTATATGCAATTAAAAAAGATAAAAATTAATAAACATATTCCAAATTCTTCAAACATCCATCCATCCTTTTGAGAGGTGATATGCTGGTTTGATGAACACTGCAACACAATTTGCTAATGAGAAAACGGCATGAATTTTTCAGTATGGCTGGATGTTTGTGTCAGTCACAATAAACTGACCCACTGTATCTTTTGGCAAAACTTATCCAACATCAACAAGAAAAGTAAAGCTGTGACACATAAGATCTTTAACAATGAGAAGAGACCATTCGGTGCATCAAGCTTGTTTGTTTAGCTAATAGCTAAGCTGCCCCAACACCTCATCCACATACTTTTCAAAGTTTCTGCTTCAACTACATGACTTTGTAGTTTATTCCAGACTCCCACAATTCTCTGTGTAAAGAAGTGCTTCCTGGCTTCAGTCCTAAAACCCCTTCATTTTTACTGATGTCCTCAAGTACAAGATTCTCCAAAGTTAAGCCAATTGAGGGTGTACAAGAGCCTGGTGGCAAGGGGATTCATTAGGCTCAACCAGGCTGTCATGTGAAATTACCACCCACAAGGCAAAAGATGTGTGGCCATACAGGTGACAGACCTCTTTGAGCAGACCCAGACTAAGTAAAATTTGTCAATACTCAAGTGCTCTTTAAACTTGGAACAGAAGTTATTGGGCTGGGTAGGAGCTGGAGCTTGTGCAGCAGCTTAAAAAACAGTGGATAGATATAGTTGGAATCACAAAAAGAACGGACTGTAAAAAATGGACTTCTTGAAAGTTGCTGTCCTCTTTCCTACACTGAAGAATACTATAGAACAGCTGTTGGGTGGGTATAGGGATACCCTAAAGTCCCAGCAAGACAGTTGTGGAATTAAATTATACCAGCAATCATTCTTAAATGTTCATATGGCTTTTTACATTTTATTATAATACCCGCTTAACTGACACACAAACTTTTGGACACCCTGTGATTTATGGAAGTAAACACTCAAAAAACAAACCACAGTAGATAAAGTAAGCATATTAACAAGGAACATAAAAGGGTTCAATCATACATCAATAAAAGACAAAGACTGATGTACCGTTAAAAGCAATGTTCTTAATCATTTATCCAGTTCAGGTTTAATTTGTAATTTCTTACTTTTTTGTATTTTTGCATAAGAAAAAACAAGCACAAAACCATTTATAGTAGGTCCCTGAGTCTCAGATACTGTCGAACATTCAGTCTGAAAGGACACTGAACTGATGTGGTTATTGCCAGCATTTCATTACCGCTCTTGTTGCAGACGATATTCATCAATCAATTGTGTATTGAAGGGTCTACCCAACTATTTATCCAATTCCCCAGCTCTATTGAGAGCATCAAGACCTGAAATAGCAGCCATAAAATTACCAGCAGCTAAATCTGTGACTCATTTTCATAAAAAAAACCTTCTCATTTCTATGCCAAACCACGCGTCTGCCCATCAAACAAATCCAATCCTTGTCTAGTCAACGGCCATGGTTTATTTTTCAAAATAAAGAGACGTCAGGGGCTTCTAAAAAAAACAGAAAATACATCTTTTCCTATTTCCTGTGAGGAGAATTTATCTTACTTGAAATTTGATTCTGGTTTGCATTCTGGGATGGTGTAGGAAATTATTGAACAGCTTATCACTTATAAAACATTTTAATTATAACAAGCTTCCAAACGAAAATGGTTTGTTATGTTGTAATTGCTAAAGGCCAAGTTTCTTAGCATGCTAAATGACTCTTCATTTGTGATGCGTCACTTATTAAAAGAAAGTGAAGATGAGCGACGTGAGGAAGTAGCAAAGGTTCATCCACTGAAAATATTTTGAAAAGCACAAAAACAAGGTGTGCACCACAAGAACGGACCTCTGTCAGTGGCTATAGTGTTGTACAGACTTCAGAGATATGCAATCAAATGTATAATTAAATGTGATCATTATCTGAAGTTGCATTTTCCTTTACTGTCAGGGAGCCACAGCACTTACAGTTAAAACTGTGACTGCTGTAAGGAAAGCCTACAGTACATTAAATTTTATCTATTAAAACATAACACAAGTCATTTACTCTAACCATACTCTCATTCAGCGAAGAGAAATTTCATTTTATCTCCATCGACGCCACATGAAAGCCACTGCATCAGGGCTGAAAGACTCATGGATTATTTAAATATTCTTTCCCACAAGATGCTGGGAAGACAGGCTTATTATATTCCTTACAAGATAAATTTAAAAGCAGTTTCCTGGAGTCTAACAACTGGCACAGCAGCTTCAAGTACTTCAAAGAAAAGGAAAGTGATTAAAAATAGCCTGGCAGATGAGAAGAGGATGACACATTATTATGTGGTATGTATAACACAAGGCCACATTTTCTAGAGGTGGCAGGAAGAAGAGGATGAGCCATCCAAGAGTAGGCTATTAACATCAGGCAGCAAGGAGCAATTGACAACTGTATCCATTAATCCATCATTAATGGAACCCCTAAATCTAATTTAAGGACACAGCAATGTAAATGGAGGAGGGCTGCAGCATTAAGCGCTTTTTGTATCTGATGAAAGTGCTAAATGCAAAAAGAGCTAAACCTGGAGGACTGGGTGGTGCAGTGATTAGTACTGCTCCCTCACAGCTCCAGATTTCTGGGTTACTATAGATGCTGTCTTACCGCAGAAACATTTTTCAGGAACCAGGGACTTTTAAGAAACATTGGTAGCTGGTAGCTTTAGAAGCTCCTACTTCATTGTATGTACTTTTCATTCAACTATTATGGGGGCATGGGCGATTAATTACACTGATTGGGTGACTACAAGCTTTGGTGCCACCTTACAAATCTGTTAATGTACTGCTCCATGCACCACACAGACAATAATCTCCCCCCCCGTGTAATTATGATGACTTTGAAGCAATGAGGTGTGGACTATTGACCATGCCACACTTCCCACCAAGTGACTCTTCTTTGCATGTCACATATTTTGCATAAAAGTTATACTTTGTTGGGCAGTGGGAATGTGACACATGAAAGTAGCCCAGGGCCTACATCGTACTGAAACTCATTGGGTCCTGAAAGCGAAGTTCCTATGGTGGTGAAGCACCTATTATTGTGGAGTTTGAAAGTTCTCTCTGTGCCCTATTGGCAGTTCTCCAACATCTCAAAGATGTGCATATCCATCTTACTAACCGAAGGTTGTAAACCGGATATGGACGCAGGGCGCTGGGTGCATCGAGGTGCACATGCACTGCCGCACTGCACAGAAAACACAGAAATGAGAAGGTTGTAAACCGGATGTCACGTGCACTGCCACGAGCCCGCCACCTGTAACATAGACTTGCTCTAATCCACCGTGCCAGTAATGTAGATCACATAACGGTCATTCAGTTTGCCGTCCGCCCCAGAGTCCAGAGTCAAACTCAGCGGCGTCCACAGAGAAAACAAAAACGTGAGGATTCAGCGCATATGTGAATCACATTACAGTATTACAGTACGGAATCCCCAGACGTCCAAACTACACGGCATAAACCAGATATGGACACAGGGCGCAGGGCTGAACTTGCTGTGCTCCACTCTGCCAGCAGTCTGTGTCAGCAAAGGCAACAGAATCACGTCTCCACAAAACGAGACTGCTTTACTACAGATAAGCATATGTAATTAAATGACATTTCCCCAGACGCACCCACCCTCCATGATATGTCATCCAGGTTGTAAACCGGATATGGACGCAGGGCGCTGGGCACATCGAGGCGCACGCGCACTGCAACGAGCCCGCCCATAGCTAACGACACAGCCACAGAAACGAGAAGGTTGTACACCAGATGTCACGCGCACTGCCGCACTGCAACGAGCCCGCCACCTGTAAACTAGACTTGCTCTAATCCACTGTGCCAGTAATGTTGATCACATAGCGGTCATTCAGTTTGGCGCCTGCCCCAGAGTCCAGAGTCAAACGCAGCGGTGTCCCGCCCAAGCAACACAACCTGTGAGCTACACTTGCTCTAATCCACTGTGACAGTAATATAGATCACATGACGGTCACAGACTCTAACCCAGCGGCTTCCCAGACTCAGTGGCTGGCACACGAACACCACAACCTGTAAACTGAACTTGCTGTGCTCCACTCTGCCAGCAGTCGGTGTCAGCAGAGGCAACGGAATCACGTCTCCACAAAACGAGACGGCTTTACTACAGATATGCTTATGTAATTAAATGACATTTCCCCAGACGCACCCACCCTCCATGATATGTCATCCATCCAGATATCGGACGGAACAGAAACTGATTGCCATTCTTGGATTTCCGATTCGCTGGCGAATTGTGGGCTTACTGGTTAGATTAACTAGTCACTCTGAATCAGCTAAGAATAAGTGTATGCAACCATGAAAGAAGTGAATCTTAGGATGGACAAGTGTCTTGTTTAGACCCTTCCTGGACAGAACATGGACAGTCACAGCTGACTGAAGCCTTGCAACAGAAAAGACTGGCTCAGAAAAAGGTGATGAATGAACAGTAAAGCCTCACTATCCATGGATTTGCTTATCCACTATTATAAAAGTGTAACCCATTCTATGACAAATGTGGTCTAATCATGACTATCTGCAGCCATGCAGAGTTAGCAAAAAATTATGAGAGGCCTAGTGTGCAGCACCTGCATGTGTGATTGACCAATAACAGGTACGTGATGCCCTTATATGCCCAAGGCTGCATGCATGCTACACTCAATGGATAAATGAATATCTACCCGGCGCGGAGAGGTGTGCGTAAGCTGTTGAACTCTATTTGTGATGGGGATCAAGGTTTGCAATTGCTGCCCATTAACAAGGAATTCCCAGTAAGTGCAGGTCATAAGCTCACACTGAATAAGTACCTTCCATTTATGCACACCTCCCATTACTACTACTGAGTGAATGGTGTGGTGATGTCCTCGGATCAGCCCTGCAGCTGTTGCTAATGGCCTCTAATAGACGGCTAAGAAGATGACGAAACTTGACCACCTAGAGGAAGTAAAACTTGCAGCGAAGGGCAGACTTGTCCACTCAATCCTATCTCTCTCTGCCAGCCCGAACCCAAGTCACCTCTCTGGGGTACTGGTGGGTTTTGGGGAGTCGATTGGGTGCCCGCGATGGGGACTCTGGATGGGATAAGTTGTGATGAACTTAGTTGATTTCTGGTAGACAAATTCCTGCATTTATAGTAAAGTGTACTGTATTGTGAATAGGGTCCACCACAACCTAACCCCATTTTCTTATTGGATCAATGCTTCAATATCTCTGGTTTCCATATCTGTGAGGCTTTTCAGGAAAGTAAAACCCTGCAAATAATGATAATTGACTAGATGTAGTAACCAACTCTAAGAAAGACTCTTTTCCATCACAGCACTCACTCTCATGCACAGTTTACAGTGACCAGTTAACTTAACATGAGCTTGTGATAAGTGTTCTGTGGCACTGTTCAGGTTTTTAAATAATCGCATCCCGGGTAGTGCAGGCTTCCATCGGGTGAGGGTGTAGATGAGTGCACTTCACTCTGGGGAAGATTGGGGTGCTTGGCTGATCGCACATACATGTATAAAGGTGAGTGGCTCAGTGAGGTGTCTCATTCCTACCTCAGAGGTAGCAGCGTATCGCATCTGTGCTCAATCAAGGCAATATAAGAGCAGCCTGCATGACAGAGGGGAAAGAGGAACAACAGAGAAAGAAAAGGAAGAAAAGAGAATAGAATAGAAGGAGAAAGAAAGGCAGAGGTTAAAGGGAAAAGAGCAAGAGCAAGAGGCAGGTGGTCGTGAGAGAGCCTCAAGGAGAAGAGCCTGGGGCTGAAGACGGGAGCTTCAGGGAATGGTGGCGTGAGGCGTTTGTGTGGCTCTGTGCCACGCCCCATGGAATTCCTCAGCCAGGAATTGGGGGGATGACTGCACCTGTTGGTGGGCGTTTCCTCTTGCTGGGCACTTCCTCTTGCTGCAGGGTCTGGCTAGGATGAGTGGAGGAGACGGCAGGATTTATAGGGGAGTACTGGGGCTAGTATTTTGAAGAAAGGACTGTTTCTAAATTTTATCCTCGGTTTTAACTAATCATTTATTTATTGGATTAGGATTTTTTAACTTCCACATTGTCACATACTGAATTTTATGGATTATTTATTTATTTATTAGAAGAACAACTTCAGATGCACTGCACTTATGACAGCTGTTTTGTTTTTTTTTTTTAGATTTATTTTAATAAAAGCACTTCTCACCTTTACACCTTTCCCTTGCTATAAGTGTGAGTGTCCTCATTTGCCTGGCTCATCTTGGTTCATGACTGTTGACGGTTCGGGTTCAAGAGGGTCCCGAATATAATACAGAGCATGGAGCAGACCTACACTGTCACAGAGCTGGATTTTGTACATGTGTTTACAGGCATATAAAGTAAAGACTGGTGGATTTTGTATTTGGTGAGGTCAAATTTGAGTGGATTTTTGTCTTTTAGAACATGAAAATGGCTTTTTACAACAAATCCTGAAATGTCACTTTTCAATATAAACCAGACGATTGAAGCGTTCTACAGATGGGCGTTATGATTCCATTGTTTTGCCCAGTGCTGAATTTATTTTCATACAAGGTTTGTAATTGTGATTTCATTCTGAAATTGTGATTTTTTATTACTGCTTTGCTGGCATTTTACCTGCTGCGTTTTAGGATTTTTCAATCTCAAGTATTGCCATTTTGGGAACCTTTTAAAATGACTAAGGCAATGCTGTTGTTGGCTGCAGCAGCGTGTTGATATTACTTGGCATGCAAAAGTTGCCATCCATGACGTCATTTAGCTGCCGCTATTTAAGTTGGTGACACACTATCTTTAGTGTCAACAATTTTTGAATTGTGTGACTAAATAATTGTGTATATATTTAGAGACAAAATCATTTTAGTGAATCACGACTTTGCAAATTGTTGGTCTTTGATTTTTGGGTTATGTATTGGGTTTTGGTATTTTGTTCCCCTCATTATGTGGTCAATTTGCAAGTTAGCCTTTTGGTCCGTCATATTTAATCCAGCAATACAGTAAACAAAAAACTATGAAGAACATTTTGTATAAGTTTAACAAGCAGGTAATTACAAAGATTCTGCATTAAACAGTTGTGATACATCAAAATAATTATTTTTCATTTTGAATAAAAAAGCTTCTGATGATAATTAAAAGCTACAAGAACAGAATAAAGTATTTGTTACTTGTATAAAGAATACATGGTGAATTGTATGCTGGTAATAAATCTGACCCTCAGTTAGTGTAGATAAGAGAACTCATCTCCTTGTTTAAAGCTGGATTAAGTTTTGGCTTAGGAGCAGGGAGATGATAACAAGACTAAAGTGAACATCTGTTTATAATGAAACAAGCATAGATTTTAAGTGTGGAATCTCCTACTCAAGAAAAGTTTTTGAATATCAAAATTGCACAACTTTTTTTACTGTCATGTCTACCGTTATGTTAACCACCAGAAAAATAAGCCAAAATCATTGACTTTTTTAACAATAAAAAAAAATATTATGTGGAACAAAAACATGTAAAAACCAAAACGTCAGCATAATCACAGTAGGAGCCCAGTGCTGCACTGATGCAGATTTAGTAAATGCGCTTCATGTGATATGTTTTGAAACAATCACCAACACACATAGGCACTGTTCAAGCAGATGTTCATAGATTGTTTTGTAATATTTTTTGTGATGCTTGTGAATGACAGGGTTGAGTGTCAGTTCCAATTGAATTGATTCTACTTGTCATCCCACTTGGTCCTTCTACCGATATAACATATCGAGTTGCAGGTGTACCCAGAGCTCGCTTTGCAGAACATGTAGAACTTGACACCAAATTATGCCCATCTGAATGAAATGTACTGCGTCCACGAAAGCCTTTCTTTCTAACCCATGAAACTTTCGTCAATACTGATGCCACAATCAGAACATAGATGTTCTGCCTATTTTTTGATGACCACATGATATATTTCCAGCAGTTTCTACAGCTTTGGTGCTGAGTGATTGGCTTCATCATAGTAATTGTTATTAGCGGGTATTTCAAAATGAATGAAAAACGACACTCATTCATAAATTTGCCGAAAACGGGTGTCTACAAATGTTTTATGGATCAGTACCATTAATGGGCTGATTTACTCACTCTATCCCTGCAGTACCAGGAGACTAAGAAACACCCACATGTAGCAACTGTGACAAGTATATGGCTTACTGAACTCTTCTGACACGACTCAGCACAGCAGTTTATTTCAACAACAATTTTCTCCAACAGACTATCATTGAAAAAATCATAAATAGTAAAGATAACCAAGATCAACAGACATCTTTAGATCAAGGTTACCCATAAATGGGCAAAAAGAAGGTATAAAGTCAACACCAACACGAATGTCACTGAGACTAGGCAGGTCAGACTCTACCAAACAGGTGTCAGTTTCGATGCCCATGTTAACATCTAATGACCAATTCACATCATCATCACCATCAGTTGATTCAAGTAATAATTCAGTTTCAATTTGCTCTAAAACTGGCTTCATAGCTTTTCGTTTGCTATTGTGTTTTTGGTAGAAGGCTCTGCCTACTCATGAATATTGATGAGTTACCATAAAGTGACACTGAAAATATTCATTCTTTCTTGCAGCGTGATGTTATTTTATCCACTAGATGGCAGCAGAATACTGTCCTGAGAGTTACTGAAGGTTAACACTGTAAAGCAGATCATTACACACCAAGTCTGACTTGGGCTTAACTACATGTACACTGAATTCCAAGCCTGATTCACAATCAGAGGGAAACACTAAGGAGGTTAAATAATTAAATGTAGTGGTGTGTGACAAAGTTTCATTTTAGAGGGCAATTCTCAGAAAAAAGACAGGTTTACTTGTTAAGTTTTGCTGTAATAAATATAATTTAGTGTATATTGTCTTTAGTCATCTCAGTGTATAAATAGTTCTAATAGCACACAAGACTAACTGCCAAGAAATATGGTTATCTAGGTGCACTCCTGCACACTTTTCATAAATATGAATATAATTATTTGGCAGTGGAGTAGCTATATTATTTGTGTTGTTGACTCCATGCTTGTATAAAGAATAACCAAAACGATTTATATGTTTTTTTTACCATTGCGAATCAGAAATATTAGTAGGCAAATCATCAATATGAATTTTATAGCTAATAAAAGTATTCTTTAAAAATATAATCAGCCATTAAAAATTACACCTGGCAAAAAGACATACAGTATTGTCCAGTGAAATGGCCAGTCTAAAGTGACCCTGTATACGTGACCATGGGTGTGTGCAAAAAGTGTATCTTGTGTTCAGAATTGATTTCTGCTTATGAACAGTGGCCTGAAGATGCCAGAAACCTGCACTGGAATAAATGTATTCAAAAGATTGGAAAATAAATAACTTGAGAAACCCGTTGCCTGCTCTAGTCATTAGATGTTGCCACTGTTGGTTATGAAGTGCGAACATTCAAATGTTTTAAAGCTTCGCTGCCTGCCATGCTTCAGTGGGCACGATGTCTGGGTGAAGAACATTGACATGAGGCCTTTCTAGCAGTAACTACTGATTGGCCAAGCCTCTGTCAGCCACACCTGTATGTTGTATTTTTCATAATATTCAAAGGTCTGTATTCACATTGCACTCCTGTGATAACAGTTTGAGACAACTTGATTATTAATTCCACATGCTACCATACCCTTTCACCTTTACAGTTATCTCATAATATACGAGTCTGTTTGCACAAAGATGAGTTTTTTTAACAGCGTTCTGTTGCTAGCGACTGCCAAGACTTAAAAGGTCTTTAGTTTGTGATCAGTATTTAAAGCTATCACAGACTCCACTGCATTCTGAGATTCTCCACTGATTCTATAGTATGTGATGTGAAAGAAACATTTTTTCAATGTACATTTTTTTCCAAGATTTGAACATCAAAAAAAGCTGTCATTCTTCAGGGAATGCTTCCTTTTTGTTAAGATCCCAGCAATTCACAATCAAACACATCCCCTTTTCAACCCACTTTGTAACACTGCACTGTTCTTTTGAGTTTTGTGATGATTTCAAGACACAGTTCAATCTTCAGCTAATCCATAGGATGAATCCCCAAGATAAAAGATTGTTCACTCATCAGGTTTCTGCAAACTGCTTAAAAACTTTCAATGCATGTCAAAAACCATCATAAATCAAAAGGTCTACTATATCAAACTCTTTGCAACATAATTCATTTATGAATAAGCTCCCGAAAAAACATTACCGCTGATAGCAATCTGCTCATGTCATCCATTTCTTTTCTTTTTCAACATTCAGTTCAGGGTCATGAGAGGCCAATGCCCACCCCAGAAAAAATACATCTTACCCAAGATAGGGTGCCAGCTCATCTTTACCCATTTTTAGGGCCACTTTAGAGTTACCCATTAAGAAGCCTCCAGGTCTTTGGGATGTCAGAGGAAGCTCCATACAGGTAGTAATCGGGTTGGGACTCAAACTCTAACCACAGGGCAAACATTTGGTTGCACAGCAAACACACATGCAACATCTTCTTAAGCCGAACAATTCACTGTGTTCTGCATAAACAACACTACCACGTCTACTAGTACACCTGATACTGCTGTGGTCAAAGGACCCCTGACATTTTAGGGTATATAAAGGGGATTCTGATAAACATACAATATGCACCAATTGAAATTACATGAAACTGCAGGGTTTAGTAAGGGAAAAATTAGGAATCCTCCAAAACTAAGAGTCAACGGAAGATGACTAATTAAGCCAATGTCACATTACACAACTTCTAGTCAGAGGGGATGTCAAACTTGATGACTGCTGTTGCTGATCTTGTCACCCGTAGAAGTCAATTTTCATGACTGGCAATTGCTGGGGATGTCAAATTATGCGACCGTGTGACTTTTTTACAGCACTGTTTTTTATTTTCAACGTATTGTGAGCATGGCCCTTACCTGAAAGCCAATAACATGCTGTCCGAGTTGGTGCCCATGCAGAGGTTAACAGGTATGGTCTATTCAGCCACAATCAAGGCCCTTTTGTTTTTTTCTTTTATCCAATTCTGTTGTGGTACATAAAGTAGCCATATAATGTGACAAGGCCTTTGGCAAAGACCTAAAAAAAAATTTGCGATGTTTTCACTGGGGCAACAATATGGTAAATATGCTTTCACACTCTGTACACATCAAGTGGAATGAAGGTCCTACACCTCACCTTGTGACCACCAGGGGGTGCTGTAGCACCTCAAATCCCAGACACAAAGGCACAGACACAGGTCTCTGTATAAATAAAAGGTGTTAATCTTGAGAATACCTTTACAAACTCCAAAGGGTACACAAAGATTCCTTGAATATTTTTCTCCACTCCTCCAGGCAAGTTTTGTCTGCTTCCTCCAGAGAGGCTGCCACCTAGTGTGTTGGGGAAGAAACTATCCTTAATAAATTACTTTCCCTGGTCCTTCCATCTTATTGGCATCCCTGCCAGGTAAGGATCTCAGTTCTGCTCTGGCTGGGATGTCAGTCCCAGTGTGCTGCCTCTCATAACCTGAAACATCTGTCAACTAGACTGCTGTGCTTGCCTATTGATACCTTGTAGCGGGGGCCACATAGTTAATGTTGTAAATGTCAGTTCTGAGTGCGTCTCGTTTCATTGTCCCGTTTGCTGTTTGTATGTGTATCAGTTAATGCCGTCCCCCGAAAAGGGGGACGGATGATGGAAGGAGACCACAGCCACAAACCTGGAAAACACCTGTTCACGATTAATCAATTACTGCCGTCACAGGACTATTTAAGCCAGCAGGAGGAGAAGGAGAGGAGAGGAGAGAGAAGGAGATTTTTTTCACATTCACGACCACGAGCCATCTGTACCTGATATATTCCACATCGCGCATTTCCATCCAGTTTGTTTTTCTATCCGCCGGACTTGCTTCAAGGACCTCATCACGAGAGACCCCGGGGTCGGAGTTAATCATCCACCACGCACCGAGGATTCACGGTGAGGCTGCTCCATTTTGTCCGGGGAAAATCAAACGACTCATTTTCGCTAATTCAGTCAACCGCATTCAGGACAGTTTCTTTCTTACCGGACTCACGTTCACATTCATTTCCATATATCATTCAATTTTTGATATTCGTGTTGTGTGTTTATATGTTACAGGGGCAAGGGAGGGTTTTTGTTGTATTTATATTTGGTGGTGTCTTGTTGTTGCTGGGGTGGAGGGATATTTATATTTATATTTATATCTGTTTTCTATTTTTTGCATGTCTTGTTTCATTTAATACATTTAATCCGTTTAATTTTACATCCTGCTTTTGTGTATTTATCTTTTCACCGTCGATTGTGGGGAAAAGTTTAATTGGTTAGAAGTACGGCTTGATAAGTTAGATTCAGTCTCAGTAAATCATCCAGGCCACAGGTCTTGGAGGTGTAGCTGTTGGCTGGGTAAAGGGGTCGGCCGTTACAACCTAACACTGACTTCTGTGCCCGGCTTGCCAGCACATATACGGTATGGGCTACTGTAGCTTACGTGCTGATTCCAAGGAGGTGCTCATTAATAAGCTATTTATACAAAACCAAAAACAAAAAGCAAGGCATGTGTACATGATTAAAGATAACAAAGGTGCACTGCACATAAGATTGCGGCCTGGTGATTATACATTATTAATCATAAATGCTATGAAAGGCAAATACAAAGACCAAGAGATCTCATTTATAACATGACAGGACAGCTTTGTCAGTTCCAAGCCTTAATCAGCCTCATGCCTTAAACAGTTGCCTGGCTGACTATATGCTGTTGTAACTCGTTCTCAAGACAAACTGAAATAAAGTGCCATAAATAAGGGTCCACCTTAGAAAAGGCAATCTAGAATGGCCACAGTGACATTTTATTATGAAAGTTCACGCTCTATTACACAGCTTCAAGTGTACAGTACTATTTTTGCTCTTTTTGGTGTCATAAATGTTTTGTCACAAAGGTAGCTAGGGGCCAATATGTAACAATTTCATCAATGATAAATACGCTAATATATAAAATTACACTTTTCCCCCTTGAATATAACACATTCGATTACAATACAGTATATGAACTTTTCATACAATTACTGTGTAGTATTTGAATAGTCTTTGGCCAAGATGACCGTCTTTACAGTATGAACAGGGAACAATAATGTTCTTAAATCAAGACCATTTTATTTCCCCTGCAGATTTTGAAATGCTTTTCACCGCCCTTGGCTTAAGCTGAAGCATTTTATAGGACCTCATTGTTACTACAACTGAATGCAGAATTTGTCTTTGTGTAATGACATTGTTATCACATTCATTGTCTGCTTTTGTGTCGTGATGTAATTAGTAAAGATAAAGACTTCAATGTCAAGAGCCAAAAAGTCAATAGCAGAAGGCTACTGTTCATAACTGACTTGGCAATATCACCTTTTAGGTACCTTATTTTGTTTAAATAAACATCCATTTTCAAAAATGGTGAGAGCAAAATTAGACTAGCAGCAGTGTTAGAGCAATATTGCTCAAGCCACAGATCATACAGTTAAATAAAACTTATTACTGCATGATGTCTTGTGGATTGGAAAATATTTTTACCAGCAGCCAACACAAACACTCTGACATTATGTTGTAGACGAAGAAGCTGAGAAAAGGAAAAAAAATGCTACAGTATGCAAGTACAAGAAGCTATAATAAGACTTTCCACCAGACATTGATCAAACAGATCAACTAATTCTGACTGACTTGATTGCATGATTGATATTGTTTAATTAAGAATTTAACTAAAAACAGAGGTAGACCCCAAGCCAATGCAGTAACAGATTGACTGAATCTATTAGCATCAACATAACGGAATAACAAGGAAAATTCTGATCCATGTTGCATAAATCCATCTGTCCATACTAAAGTCACTTCAAGGTCACTGGGGAGGCCAGAACCTATCTAGAAACACGAGGGAAAGGGGGCACCCATCCACTACTGGGCAAACCCATGAACACAACTATAACAGCACAGGTAAAATTTGGGGCTGCCAAGTAACTCTCATGTCTCTGAGATGTGTCAAAAAACAAGAACTGAAAGAAAAACCACACAAAGCCACAGGGAGATTGTGAAAACTCCACACAGGCCAGGATTCTATTCCAGTCTCCTAGGATTGCCAATCTCTGATCCACTGTGCTGACCCTTTTTGTAACCATAAAAGAAAATCTTCATTAATGTGTATAGGCTTAGACAGCTTTAATAACGCAAGCTACAAGTTAGCTCTGCGCTGAACACCCCTAGTCAATCCAACTATGTGGTCCCAAATACCATGACTTAACTACAACAAAGATGTTCATAGGGGGGTCAGTCACCTCATGGTTTCTACTTTTTGGTTTGTCCACCTGTACCTTTGATAATCAATTTTGACCAAAACTATTTGCATATGAATAAATGAAATAGATCAGTTATAATATTACCCTCTGTACTTAAAACATTCCCTAAAACTGACAAATGTAAATGTAGTACAATTAGAGGGGTATACATCAAAAATCACTTGAAAACCTATTTTCTTAATAACTTATATGAAAAAACACAACTGATGACATGGTGTAAAAAAACAAAAAAATTGTCAGTGTATTTCTATATACAAGTAATGCAGTTTCATAAATAATACACGCATAATTTTTATCTGAATGCAATATCCAGAAAGGAACAACTACATATGGTGTATAATGTTCAGTTGTTAAATATTATCTCTAATTATAGATTCTGCTTGTGTAATCACTAAAAAGGTAGCCACAGACTCCAGGTTTACTTACCAGTTTTCTTATCAACATATCTCTTGCCAGCCTCTCTGAAGGCCACGACAGCTCGAAAATAAGAACGGAGAACAGCCCAGCGAAAAGTAGCTACGGGGTCTATTCCAATCAGACCACAAATGAAGGAGTTCTTGCTACTTTTCAGCAAGGCAACAATATCAGGCCGCATATGATCAGTGTTCTTCTCCCGAAAATCCTGTAAAATAAAAATTAAAAAAAAAAAGGCCAGCTTTTAAGAAGTGCCACTAGACCAAAACACTTTTTTATATATATGCATGTATGTATGTATATAAAACCTCTTGTAACGTCTGTATGCAAGATATATTTTCATCATCTTCCATTACATGTTCCACTATACATCTATCTATCTATCTATCTAAAAGTTTTCACATTTTGTTATACAGCACAACACTGAATCCCAAAGGATTTAATTTGATTTCTTTTTTACACTGATAAACAGAAAAAGACTCTGTAATGTCAAAGCGAAAACAGATCTCTGTAAAGTGGCCGAAATTTATTTCAAATATAAAACACAAACTAATTGACTGCATTATCGATCCTCTCCTCAAGACTAAACAGGTTTAATTCTCTTAGTCAGTCAGTGTTGGACATGTCATGTCCTTAGGTCTTGGGATGCACTTGGTGGCTCACCTCTGCATAGCCTCAAGTTCTGCTTTGTCTTTCTTGTACTGGGGTGACCAGAACTGCACCCAACATGCCAAGTGTGGTCTCACTAGAGCACTGTATAGTCTGAGTATGACATCCCACAATTTATATTCAACAGATTTACTATATGCCCTAACATTTTGTTTTTTAATCACTTCTACACATTGCTTAGATGATGTTGTGTCAATAAACTCCCTAAGTTCTTCTTCCTATAGAATATAGTCTCCCCATCTTGTATTTATAACAAACATTCCTTTCTCATGTGTAGCACTTTGCACTTCTCTACATTTAAGTGCATTTTCTAAGTATTCTGAAGCCTGTCCATGTCTTTTGTTTTTGCTGCCTTCTCAGGGTCTTCCATTCCTCTAATTTTATTGTCATCTGTGAATGTCACAAGTTTGCTAACTATACCAAAATTAATGTCATTAATATAAATCAGAAAAAGTGACTGCCCAAGGAGACTTTGACATAATACTGTAAGAGTTGCAGATGCTAACAATAAAAATGACAATCAGGTGCTATAGTCGAAAAACAAAAATAAACTATCTTCGTTAAAATCTGCTAGAAAATGGTATTTAGCTAGGGGGCAGAAAAAAATGGCTATGACACACTGAAAGTTAAGAGACGACAAATGTCCAGTAAACCACAAAATGCTCTATTTACATTAAAATTAACACAGAATTTATGCCATTATTTTAGTAAAACATCTGTGCATGTGTGTATATATACTTTATATACAGTTTATATCTACAGTATCTATCTATCTCTATATACATATATATATATACACACATATATACACTATATACATATATATACACACATATATACACTATATACATATATATACACACATATATACACTATATACATATATATACACACATATATACACTATATATATATATATATATATATATATATATATATATATATATATATATATATACACATACACTCACTGTATAACTATCTAAATATTGTGACGGATGGCCGGGGCCCATGCCTGGCCGGGACACCCCTTCACCATATCTGCCAGGGAGACAAGGGTGGTAAGCCCAGTATCTTCCCCTGGATGCTAGACGGCAGCCTCCCTAGGTTGAAGCGGTGCCTCGGACTCCCCGAGGGCTTCATGGGGGTTGGAGTTCTGTGCAGCTCTGTGGGGTTCTGCGGGTGCCGCCAGGGGGTGCTGCAACAGGAGTGGCTGGCCCCTTTTGGGCACTGGTTTCCCCTTACCCAGAAGTGCAGCCGGATGTCGGCAATCAACCACCTGGAGCGCTTCTGGGTACCCAATAAAAGGGAGCCAGCAACCACCACTCAGCAGCCAGAGTCGGGTGGAAGGAGGACAAAGCTTGCTAAGGAGGAGGACTGGTGGTGGAAGAGAGGAGGATAAGTGCTTGTTGTTACCTGTGTGCTTAAGTGCTTGGGACTGTGTTGTGTCTGTGGGTACGGGGAAGGCGTAGCCCACAGACAAAGAAATCTGTGTCGGGTGCTATACGGTGTCCATTCTTACAATAATTATATATATATATATATATATATATATATATATATATATATATATATATATATATATAATCTATATGCATACACACATATACTCACACACATATTTTATAAATACATATTAAACATATAAAAATCAGTTATGACACTAGCCTAACATAGACTTAAGCAGATTGACAATGGGGTGGTGGATAAGTGTGTCTCACACAAGTATATTAATACATTGAATTTCTTTTTTTATTAATATCACACAATTTTGACATACAAAGTAGACTGTAACTGAATCTACGTAATAAATGATATGATTTGGATAATCACTTCACTGCCTGTATTGTCTTTCTACAGTCTGAAGAAACCTGAAAAAGGCACAGAAAGAGGAAGAAGCACAAAACACTAGAGCTGCAGTTGACTGTAATTAGTTCAAAAAACAGTGGTTTAATTACTTTCAAACTTTAAAATAATTTCATGCTAAAATCATTTAAAATCTAATCAGAAATGGCCTGTTACCTAGGTTTAACATATGAGAAAAGTCTTAGTCCCTTCCTGAGGAATTTGGATTTTCCTATGAAAAACTACAGCACATGCTCTTTAAGCATTAAGCAAAGTTAGGTGAATTTAACAATATGTCCTGTACAATTACAGTCAGTTTGTTTAATTTTTGCTCCACTGACACTTACACCCTAAGACAAAAATTCCATATCTAAATATATGAAAAGCATTTACATCATTTGTACATATTTTAATATTCAAAATCTAACAAACAGAGTTGGTTTGCCCTTAGCCATCCAAAGGCATTATCATCTAAATATGAATTTACTGGTTCATTTAACAGTACACTCCTACTTATACACATAAACCACACTAATAAGGGTGCAGGCAGCAGATAAAATATACAACAGTATGTTTAAAAAAAATACTTTGATAGACCATTTTGAGATTCTCCTAACACAAGAATTTTATTTCATTATACATTCACTCACAGTGATACAGAATGCCAGTTACTGACCTTCACTCCATATTTCACCTTGCCAGCGTAATGTCTGATGATAAATGCAGGCTCCATCACAGCTGGGAATTCAATATAACTGTTCCCTTCATGCTGTCTTTTGAATTTATCCAAAAGAGTTTGGTTTGTAGCCTGTGGGAAACTGTAAACATAAGGAAAAAGGCATACAGATATTTTAGCAAGAATGCTATATTTTGGTGTTTGGTCATCTGAAGAGAGTGTCAGGTTGAAACAGAATTAGCTTGACAAAAGTTAAAACACTGACTCTAATCATGCTCTGACTTTTTTATCCTTTTACATAGCCCTTCCCTGGCTGGGTATGGCTGCTTACAACATCTCATTTCCCGATCGATCACCCTTCATTGAAGAAAATCATATTACAACATAGCAGACACTCAAGAGTTTCTGTTCATGGCATTTGTTCTGTGTTATTTTTTTTTAATACCTTCCAAGAAAGTAAGTTCTGCTAGTGAGAAAAACCTTTGAACTTAAGATAAAAAGAACAATTAATATGATGACTTATTCTTGTGAGTTCAAATGCCTGAACGGGGAG